>NW_027333876.1:0-2276 GCF_000331145.2 Cicer arietinum
AGTCATTATACCTTCATCGGGGAATTCACACGTCATTGATTGATAATCTTCTACATGTTGTTGAGCCAAATACTCTGCTAGTACGCTTTCTTTGATAGCCTTCTGTGTAACATAGACCAAGTTGTATTCTAATAACAACATCTACCGATGGGCAATCCTTCCAGTAAGATCAGGTTTCTCAAAGATATACTTAATTGTGTCCATTTTAGACATCAACCAAGTTGTATGACATAACATGTATTGCCTCAACCGACGAGCAACCCATGATAATGCGCAACATGTTCGTTCAAGCAGTGAATACCTTGTTTCACAATTGGTGAACTTTTTGCTCAAATAATAAATGACATGTTCTTTCTTACCAGATTCATCATGTTGTCGTAGTACACAATCTATTGACTCGTCAAGTACTGTTAAGTACATAATAAGTGGTTTTCTAGGAACATGAGACACTGAGATTGGAGATTTTGACAAGTATTGTTTAATCTTTTCGAAAGCTTTTTGACAATTCTCACTCCATTCAACCTTTTGGTCTTTATGCAACAACTTGAAAATTGGCTCGCATGTAGCGGTTATATGTGACATGTTCTTTCTTACCAGATTCATCATGTTGTCGTAGTACACAATCTATTGACTTGTCAAGTACTGTTAAGTACATAATAAGTGGTTTTCTAGGAACATGAGACACTAAGATTGGAGATTTTGACAAGTATTGTTTAATCTTTTCGAAAGATTTTTGACAATTCTCACTCCATTCGTCCTTTTGGTCTTTGCGCAACAACTTGAAAATTGGCTCACATGTAGCGGTTATATCTGATATGAACCTAGCAATGTAGTTCAATCTACCCAAGAAGCCACAAACTTCTTTTTCCTTACGTGGAGCCGACATTTCTTGAATTGCGCTTACTTTATCTAGGTCAACCTCTATTCCTTTTTGACTAACGATGAACCCAAGTAACTTGCATGATCTCACACCAAAAGTGCACCTCTATTCTTTTTTGACTAACGATGAACCCAAGTAACTTGCATGATCTCACACCAAAAGTGCATTTAGTAGGGTTTAAACGGAGTCTGAATTTTCTTAATCGCACAAATAAAGGTTAACAACATGGTCTTCTTCGGTCCAAGATTTTGCAATCATATCATCCACGTTAACCTTTAACTCCTTATGCATCATGTCATGAAACAAAGTTATCGTTGCTCTTTGATAGGTTTCCATCCACATTCTTCAATCCAAATGACACCACTTTATAACAGAACATCCCTAATTGTGTGATGAATGTATTTTTCTCCATATCTTTGGGAGCCATCTTGATTTGATTATACCCTGAGAAACCATCCACGAAGGAGAAAAGAGAATATTAAGTAGTGTTATCTACTAGGACATCAATATGAGACAAAGGAAAATCGTCTTTAGGACTAGCTTTATTTAAATCCCGATAATCAACACACATTCGAACCTTTCCATCTTTCTTTGGAACTAGGACAATATTAGCCACCCATGGAGGGTATTTTGCCACTACTAAGAAACCAACATCAAATTACTTCTTGACCTCTTCTCTAATTTTAAGTGACATATCATGGGAAACATGGGAAACTCAATGAGTTAAAATACACAATTACATTGAACATGAATTAACAAACATGGGAAACTCAATGATCTTCCAATTATTGAGACTGGTGTTTGGAGGACAATGGTACACCAATTTGAGGGTATCGTCAACAACATGATCCTCTTCTGCAACAGCCACCTTATCCGCATATATTATTCCGGCGCTTTGAAAGGTTTGGTGAATCTCACAAATATGAATCTTTTGTGAATTTGGTATCAGGTTTTTCCAACGAGCCATCATGCTTTCTCTTTTTTCCTTCACAACATTTTCTTGATACGACTGCATTATCTTAGCTTCATGTTCCATTACTCTTTCTAGTTCTGGGGGAGGCTCACAATCGTCTTCACAATCCTCATCAGCATGATTAATTGGGAGTTCAAAATTACAAGAAGGGGTTCTAGCGCTGTTATTTTCAACATGTTCATTTTCAAATATGCATTGTTTAAATTAAGAGGAAAAGGAAAAAAAACAATATGATTAAAGACCGCTAAAAAAATTAAAAGAGAAAAACAAAAACAGTTGGAGAATTCAAATATGCATTTATTGATAATAAGTACGAAATTGAAATACATTCGCCCTAACTAGTTATCTTATAGCCTTGGGCAGAGCAAAAAGAGTTAAAATACATAATTACTTTGAACATGAATTAACAAACACGAGAAACTC
>NW_027333876.1:5339-8773 GCF_000331145.2 Cicer arietinum
ATTACATCACAAAATTAAAAACTACGTCGATTATGGGATTTCAATCTTCTCTTTTAATAGGACAATCAATCTTCTCCTTCAATTCTTCTACTAATTTTTTGCAATATTCAACGAACTTATAGACTTTAATTGGAGTATTGAGCGGATGCATTACCGCTTCAATCTCTCTTAGATTCTTTGGAACTTTTATGATTGCTTGATTAGCTAGCATTGCCTACTTTGAAAAGCAGTCTTTCCAATGTTTGCCTTTATCTTCTAACTCTTTATAGATCCCTTGATTCTTCAACTGACCTAGCAACATCATTAAAAAAATCTCCCAATATATAGCTTCATCCTTTAAGTCATTATAGACCTTTTCTTGGTAATCAATGTAATTCTTCAATTCACTAGAATTATCCATTTCTGTTTTTAGTGCTTCTTGATGTTTAGAGAATAATTCTTCAATTTCTTCTTTGTGTTGCCTCTCATTCCTTACTTGACTCTCGTACTTAGCTTCCATTTCTTTCAGTTGTTTCTTTAACTCTTCAAACTCCTTTTTTATGTTCCTCTCAGAGCTTGCTGATTTTGTCCGCAACTGCTTCCACATATAGGCCTCTTCAATAGTTGCATGTAATTAATCCTATATGTCAAGTTTACTTTCTTTTTCAATTTTCAACCTCTGGTTGCTTATCTCAATAAACCGACTCTTACATGTGTTTTCTGATCGTAAGTTCTCGTTCTCTTGGGAGACTTTTTCTAACTTCACTTGTAGCTCTTTTTTCTCCTCTTTAGATTTTAACAATGATGCTTTGAGTTCTTCTATTTCTTCATTGGTAACAAGGGTAGGTTCAGGTATTTCTTGATCACTTGAGGGTGCACTGTGCAAAGACAACTTGATTTCTTAGACTCTTTTCTTTACCCAGTTTTGATAAGGTTCTTTTGTGCTGCAACTTCTACATCCGAATACTCTTCCTTCTCTATTGATTATTTCCCAAGCTCGGCTTATCCTTCGCAAAAATGGCGGGTCTACTATATCCGTATTATGCAAAATAAAAGCTTTCAACGACTTATCATCTGGTTTCTCTAACATAGGGTAGCCAAGCTATATCAGAGCTACAGTCGGATTGTAATTAATACATCCTTTGGTTCCCATAAGAGGTACGTTTGGGAAATATCTGCATTGGCATATTACTTCCTCCACCCCTTGTTCTCTATGATACCATGAAATTGTGTCCCCGGTAAGGCTAGCCATATTCTGAGCCCATTCATGATTACTTTTAACTCTAACATGATACAATTTCTTGAAGATACGAGACATGAACCAAGTATACAACATTGGAACACAACACAAAATTGTTCCCCCTTTCTTCTCGTGACGCATATGCAGAGAATAGTATACATCAGCAAGAACCACATGAACTGGATTTTGTTTATTTTTGTTAAAAGCTAAAAAGACATTGATGGCAGCAAAATCTACAAAATTATCAAGGTTTGAGAATAAAACAATACCATAGATAATGAGAGCCAAAACATCTATAAAAGTATCCTATTCTTTTTTAACGGCTAAATCCTAGCACTTTTGCTCTAGATATTTTCTTGAAAAACCATGAATAGCTCATTTTTCCTCTTTTTTACTTGCCAACTGTAACACCCCGTTTTTCAAAGCGAGGGTATATATATATATTTTTTTTAAAGTAAATAACAACAAACAAAGAATTAAGTCAGGAAATGCCTTTGGATAAATAATTGAGTCATTATAATTTACAAGCAGCGGAAAAGTTTCTCCAATTATAAATCCAAAACATTTACACAACAACAAATGGTACATGGAAACCATTCAAATAAGATGTTAAACTGACAATATTAGTATAAGTACAGTTTTCCAAACTAAAAATACTCCAATCCAAAAAGAAGGACACCTAGTCCCTATACATCATCCTAATCTGATCATCCTACCAAAAAGCTATACACCCTGAGTATCTCCACGCGCCCCGTGAGATCCTCCTAACGTAACTGCAGTCAAGCGTTCCCATCTCCATTCCCGTCCGTAGGGTACGAACCGGTAGGACCGTCCCGACTCTCCTCTGAGGGCAAACCCCAGATTTCCTCAATAATTGTAAAGGGTCACCAACCAAAAAATAACAGTTAACACATATCAATTAAATTTTTAAATGCTCAAAATAACTTTTCAACTAATCATGCACCTTAACAGGATTTCCAATATGCGAAAAGTTCATACAATACTTTGCCAATTAAAAAATGACAGTAAATGAAGTTCTCAATCTCCTAATTAACACATAACAAATCAAGACATGGATAAGTTAATGAGTAATCAATTGTCTAACTCAAACTGAGGATTTTCATTGAGCCAATCGATTGGGAAATCGATTGGGGTGAAGGTTTTTAATGAAAACAGAATCCTGGGCTGAATCAATCGATTTGGCAATCGATTGAGTGAGTACTGAGCCCCCAGGTTTTAAGCCAATCGATTTCCAAATCGATTTGGTCGAATATGGATGAGTCCCTGACTTAGGCCCAATCGATTGGGCAATCGATTTCGTAAATGATTTTCGAAAACTGATTACAAAATCGATTGGCTAATCGATTTTGTCCATTTGGCCAAGTCCCTGACTTCCATCCAATCGATTGGGAAATCGATTTCCCTGATCATTTTTCCAAAAATTCATGAATTAACCCAAGTCATTCCTAATCAAGTTCACAACCTAACACTTAGCAATTCCTACGCGATTACCACGGCAAATAGGATCTCGATAACCATCATACTTACACACAACAATCAACACATAACACTTAGCATTTTCAACGCAATTACCACAACGACTCAAATTCAAATCACTTAATCATAAAACTCAAATCAACCACGACTCGCGTGCCAAGCACCCTAATGCAATGCGTATATGCCAAAATGCATGGACTCGGAATTCCAAACCAAAACCCTCCTCGAAGGGCCGTAAATCATAATTGTACCGCCTATCGCAGGCCAAAGTACCAATTACCAAGGTGCCACCTATCACGGGTCTGCACGATTTACTAAAAAGCGTAAACCATAAACGTACTGCCTATCACGGGCCCGTATCGTTTACCAAGGTGCCACCTATCACGGGTCTGCACGATTTACTAAAAAGCGTAAACCATAAACGTACTGCCTATCACGGGCCCGTATCGTTTACCAAGGTGCCACCTATCACGGGTCTGCACGATTTACTAAAAAGCGTAAACCATAAACGTACTGCCTATCACGGGCCCGTATCGTTTACCAAGGTGCCACCTATCACGGGTCTGCACGATTTACTAAAAAGCGTAAACCATAAACGTACTGCCTATCACGGGCCCGTACCGTTTATCGAGGTGCCACCAAGCACCTTCAACGTAATTACCACGATAAATCAAAATTCAAATCACTCAATCATATACTCAAATCAAATACGACTCGC
>NW_027333877.1:0-492 GCF_000331145.2 Cicer arietinum
ATAATTGTGCTTCGGGTTCCGCGTCATATTTCAAACACTAGCCATCGTTTGGTTCGAAAATACGGATTTGGGTCCATTTTTGTAGGGTGGTACGAAAATCCCCCAAAACTCCAGATGAAATTGAGGACCGGAAGACCCTTACAACATTCTTCTCCTATATTTTTAAGAGTCTTTGGGATTCCGCATCAGATTTCAAACACTAGCCAACATCTGATCCGAATAATAGATTTCAGTCCATTTGTTTCGAGGGGTAAGAAAATCGCCCAAAAAGTTCAGATGAAATCGAGGACCTGGAGACCCTGATAGGACTCTTCTTCTAAATTTATAATTGTGTTTCGGGTTCCACGTCAGATTTCAAAAACTAGCCATTGTCTTGTTCAAATATACGGATTTCGGTCCATTTTAGTCGGGTAGTACAAAAATCGCACGACAAGTCAAGATGAAATCGAGGACCGAGAGACACTTATAGCATTCTTCTTCTAAATTTATAAC
>NW_027333877.1:780-1754 GCF_000331145.2 Cicer arietinum
CGAGATGCCCTCATAGCATTCTTCTCCAAAATTTATAACTGTTATTCGGGTTTCGCGCCAGATTTCAAACACTAGCCATCGTCTGGTCTAAAAATATGAATTTCGGCCCATTTTTGTTGGGTGGTACGAAAATCGCCTAAAAAGACCAGATGAAATCGAGGACCAGGAGACCCTTATAGCATTCTTCTCCTAAATTTAAAACTGAGTTTTGGGTTACGCCTCATATTTCAAACACTAGCAATTACCTTGTACGAAAATATGGATTTCGGAACATGTTTGTTGGGTGGTACGAAAATAGCCCGAAAAGCCAAGATGAAATCGAGGACTGGGAGACCCTTATAGCATTCTTCTCCTAAATTTATAATTGATTTTTGGGTTCCGCGTTAGATTTCAAACACTAGCAATCAACTTGTTCGAAAATACGGATTTCAGTCCATTTTTTGTTGGGTGGTACGAAAATCACCCGAAAAGTCCAGATGAAATTGAGGACCGGGAGACCGTGATAGCATTTATCTCCAAAATTTATTACTGGGTTTTAGGGTCCGCGCTAGATTTCAAACACTTACCATCGTCTTGTTCGAATATCTGGATTTCGGTCGTTTTTTGTTAAGGGGTAAGAAAATCGCCTGAAAAGTCCAGATGAAATCGAGGACCGAGAAACCTTTATAGCATTCTTCTCCTAAATTTATAATTGTGTTCCTTGTTCCGTGTCGGATTTCAAACACTAGCCATTGTTTTATTCAAAAATACGAATTTCGGTCCATTTTAGTTGAGTGGTACAAAAGTCAGCCAAAAATACCAGATGAAATCGAGGACTGGGAAACCCTTATATCATTCTTCTCGAAAATATATAACAGTATTTTGGATTCCGGGTCAGATTTCATAACCTAGCCATCGTTTGGTCCGAAAAAATAGATTTTGGTCCGTTTTTATCGAGGGGTACGAAAATCGCCCGAAAAGTCCAAATGAAAACG
>NW_027333878.1:0-9408 GCF_000331145.2 Cicer arietinum
GGGTCTTACATTTCCCACCCGAATACCACCAAGGTCTAACAATCTTGCCTTAAGGCTCAACAGTAGACTCCCATGATCAAGCTCATTCAGTTGTACTTCCCCGAAATCACTAGGGTTGTCAGGCCCTACCTATATGATGACAAAATAATCTCCACTTCACAAAATCTCAATATTTATTTTCACCCCTCGTTGGTCTGTGGTACTCCATTAATTAAGGCCATCATCTCAAACACAAATTGGAATCACAATTGTTTCATCAACTATGGAGTTACTTCAATATTCTCATCATAATTTATAACATCACTATTATTAATCGCACGTCATCACATAAACTCATCACAATCTTATAACAACAATCAGACATCATCGTACAGACTTATCACAAATTTATAACATCATTATTATTAATTATACATCATCGTAATCACATAAACTTATTAAAATGCATCCACCTTTTATTATCATACCACATAAACCTGGCTAATCAAACATATACATAAAATTCATTCGACATCCAATATCACAATAATATTAAATATCACACATTTAACGATAATAAATCAAATATCGAATAATAATATCAAATGCCCAACATTTAACGGAATTAAATAAAATATCACAATAATATTAAATATCACACATTATACGAATCAATCAACACCTTATAAGTATTTATGTTCCATATTTTAATCTCACAATATCCATTTTGCACATTAATTAATTTATCACTCAAAGGGCTACTGCGGTACGTAGCGAGCCCCGAATGAATCGTTGGGAAATACGGTTTTCCCGTTTTATCTCACAATATATTATACTCATGAATTCAAACACTTTCTCATGTTGGATTTTGATCCTTTGATTCCTAATTTTGACATAATTAATAATTCAACAATGTTCATACAATAAATGATAAATCTAATATTTGAATTGAGCAAGATTTCAGGAACAACAATCAAATCCTACACACTTGGAACAGGTTGCTTGGAACACAAGAAATCAACAAAAGTTGATTTTTGACTAAAGCAAATCGATTGGGAAATCGATTTCATGACAAGGGTGTAAGGAAACACAACTGTTTGTGTTGGTATAATCGATTGGGCAATAGATTGACTAAATTAGAAATTGAAAATGCACAAGTCAGTAGCATCCCAGTTTTGAAGGTAATCGATTGACAAATCGATTATACAATTCACAAAGTAAACCTGATTAAAATATATCGATTGGGAAATCGATTGGACAAGTCACAGTGGAAACCCAGTTTTAAGGGTAATCGATTGGCAAATCGATTACTTAAAAATCACTTGCAAAATAACTTTTCCTGTGACATACAAATCGATTGGACAATCTATGTTGTAATATTTCAATCAAGTTAAATTTGGTCGAAATCGATTGGGAAATCGATTGAACCAAATCCCAGGTAAGAACGTTTTCAGACAAATACATACAAATCGATTGGCACGTCGATTAGTATCAAAATAGCTGAGTCACTGACTTAAACACAATCGATTGGCAAATCGATTGACAAAACCTTTTGAAAACCCAGTGAACTCTGAGCATGTGACCAAATCGATTTTAAGTATTTGTTAATCGATTATGAAGACTTAACAAATCGATTACGAAATCGATTGATATGTGTTTCAGTTTGAACATAACATCTGCAATCGATTACGAAAGCGATTCATATCAGTCTTAACATAATCACTGAGAAATGGTGTTTAAAGAATCGATTGGTAAATCGATTGGCTTATATAGTTTCAAGATTCAAGAAAAACAAGACACACGATAATCGATTGGCAAATCGATTAGATTGGTTTATCACTTTACGAAATCGATTGGTAAATCGATTGATTAATGTGGTTTTCAGAAACTATATAAACTGTCTTTAATCTTTCTTTCAATAACATGAATGATAATGATAATGATATCAATCAGAAATATTCTTGATATACAATAACACTTGGTTAATACACTGAGATTACTTTTTCAGATCAAAAAGAAAAAGAGGATTATCAACAATCAAAAAGATAGCTGGAAAAGTGATCTTGAAAGACAAGGGTTCTCATAAACAAATCTTTGAATATCTAGAATTGTGAGAAGCCACATTGACCAAGATCGAAGACTACTTTTTGTTCTTCCTGTATTCTGTTTGTAATAATTCTTTTAAACAAAAACGAAAGCGAGAAAAGCCAGCTAGAAACTGGTGACTACTTTCTTGGGTGAAGAGTGTTCAACAAGAAAGAGTCGTACTTTGATTCTGTGTTAGATTGCTGAGTATCTACAAGGATCAGAGGGTGATCAATAGGAAAGAGATCATTAAGATAGATAGGTTTCGGGGAGGAAACTGGACAATCTGTAATTGATTCTTTCTATTGGAGAAGAAAATCTGAAATCCGTTTGGATTTGCAGGACTGGATGTAGGTTGTCAAGTGGACAACTGAACCAGTATAAATCCTTGGTGCAATCTTCTCTAACCCTTAACTCCTTTGATTTACTATCTTGATATATCTGTATATGTGATTAAAATTAGATGCATGTTAAACATATTCTGTGATAAGTAATATTGTTTAATCTTTTAATTTGACTTGTATGCATCTTGATTAATCTCATATCAATCTAATAAAACTTGCTAATCTTGTATGCCACAATTTAATTTCCGCTGTGTGTATGAAATTGATTTAATTTCATAAAGAACTGATACATTCTGATATATTCCGCTTATTACGAGGTCATACATACCAACAATTGGCCTCAGAGCCTAACTTTTCGAGAGGTAACACTCATAAAAGCACTATGGCCTCAAACGATTTTCTGGGAGAAGGCGCATCGTTAGCAAGACCTCCAGCTTTCAACGGAACAGCTTATATGTACTGGAAGCACAGGATGCTAATCTTCTTGGAAGCCAGTGGCATAGACATCCTTGACGCTGTTGAAAACGGTCCATATATTCCCAAGATTGCAGGAACGAATGACTCAATGATTCTCAAGCCTAGAGCCGACTGGTCAGATGATGACAAGAAAAAGGTAGGTTATAATGCAAAGGCTAAGAACATTATAACATCTGCTCTTTGTGCAGAAGAATTTTTTAGAGTGTCAAACTGCAAGTCAGCAAAAGAAATGTGGGACATTCTTCAAGAAACACATGAAGGAACCACAGACGTGAAGAGAGCTCGCGTAAACACACTTATGCACGAATATGAATTATTCAGCATGAAAAGGGACGAATCCATCAGTGATCTGCAAACCAGATTCACACACATTGTAAATAATCTTCACGCATTGGGAAAGCAAGTGGACAACGAACAGCAGATTGGAAAAATTATGAGATGTCTAACCAGAGAATGGCAGCCAAAGATAACAGCCATAGCAGAATCTAAAGATCTAGCTAAGATGACGACTGCAACTTTGTTTGGTAAACTAAGAGAACACGAAATGGAATTACATCGACTGGACGAATCAGAGATGGAAAGCCGCAAAAAGAAAGGACTGGTTTCCGGGTAAGCGGGTCAATAAAAACGGGTTTGTGTGGTTTATAATGGACGGGTTCGGTTCAGAATTCTTGAACCACGGATACCCGAACCCGCCCGTTTCAAATTAATAATATTATATTTTAATTTCTTCATAAATATGAGATTCGCTTACTTATTGTTATTTTTTGATTTATTGTAAATGTTTAATTTGATATCACTTCTAATTTTCTATTATCTTTTTATATCTCTCTTATATCATCTTCCACTTTTGTAAATTCGATATTCTATTCACTTTAGTGTTCTGTGGATGAAACATTTGGTAGTTCCGTGGCTGAAATATTTGGTAAACAATGACAAATAAATTGAAATTGAAATGGATGCTAAAAAGAAATAATTATGACCTTTTACTAGCATAAAATTGAATCTAAAATGGTGATTGTACATACCTTCGTGTTAGTTTAGCATTCTTACTTCATGGGTATGCTTCAAAATTATCTTTTAGCTTGATTTAGGTCGTTTTTATGTTCTTTCTGTAACTTATTTTTTGGTTAAATAATTTTTTTAAAGGGTTTTGGTTTTTGGTTAGAATTTGTATTTTTCTTATCTTGTTGAGTTTGAGTTTTATTAATTTCCCCTTATGTGTACACTACTTGCAATTCAATTCAATGCTATATAGTTTTGAAGAAAGAAGTTACCTAATGAGATTTGTTAAGACAATATAAAAATTAAGACTAGATGCTCATTTTTGCATTTGACCATATGACTGTGCATAATAGAATATTGGGTACTCATTATTATCCTTAAAGTTATTTGTTTTGATATCTTGTGAGGGTAATGCTTCATTGTCTAATAATTTTCTTTTGACATGTTCAGATAACTTCTTGTTTAGCTCAAATATATTACAAATATAAACTTTAGAACAAACAATGAACCTTTCAAGATTTCTTGTTTTGTCTTTTTATAGAAAGATGCAATCAAATGACTTCAATGTCTTCCATTTCAAGCTGCAATTACGCTTGACTTTTCAAAGGTATTATAAATTTAACTAATACTTTAGTAATTTCAATGAGTTTTTATGCTATTTGAATTCAATTACTTCAATTTTGCTACTTCAGTTGAAATTGTTGTTGATAACATGACGGGACATGCTTTAGGCATTGCAAATAATGCGACACTCCATTCTTCTACATCAACTCATGTTCCTAAAAAGGTATAACTATATTAGTTTGACTTACTTAATGATAGTGTTTCAACAAATGTACCAAACCGTTGCAAGTAATAATAAAATGATAGTACCTTGTTTCGAACTCAAGGATTGCATTTTACTATCGAATTGTATTTAATTACTAAAATTCAACAAAAATTTTCCGAACTGATTGAAATAATATTTGAAAGAAAAATGTCAATGATGAGTTTCACTTTGAATCCAACCTTGGTTTCTAATTTGATCCTAGTTACTAAATTCCTTTATTGAATTATTATCGAATTCTCTTTATTATTCTTGCCCTAATGTCTAAGTGACAAAATCCTTAATTCCAAAGTACCCCCTAAGTCCTTAGTGTATTTAAGATTAAAATTAAGCTTCACAATACTAGAATTCTCTTTTTGAAATGTTGCCTTTGCAACAAATTTAATCGACATCAAGAGATGCATCTATTCCAATACTACAATATCATGAATTTCTCATCTCAAGCATTCGTTAAGTCCAATTTCGTTTCAAAATACGAATCGTAGAACATTTTAAAGCTGATCAAGCAATAAAATGCATTAAGAACAAATATGAGAAATATAATTTAATAAACTCATTCATATAACTAGAAATTAAATTTAAAAAAATAAGGGTTTCCCCTTGTTACACTCATCCCTAACAAATAAGGTTTAGTTACTCATGACAAAGAGATAAAAGATAGAGATTAAAGAAGAATTACAAGAAAGATTCATAAATGATTCTTGATAAAAAATACTCAAATGGTGTTAGAAACGGTCATCTTTGAGTTTCTCTACTAGATTACAAGTCTCCAAACTTCACAATAGTAAAAAAGATTCCTAAAAAGTGATAAAAACGTGTTTTGATGAGTTCTAATTCGCATCACGCTCCTCAGGGCAGCTGTTGCGCTTCACCCGCGAATTGACAGATTCATCAGTGCGGAAATGCGCTCCAGGCGTAGCTGTTGCACTTTAGGTGCAAATTGACAGTTTCACCAATGCATAAATGCGCCCCAGGCTCAACTGTTGCACTTCAGACGCACAACTTCTTATGTTTGATGTTTTCTACATTTTTTCCTCTTTTGAGTTTGGATTGGATTCTAGTGTTTTCTTGAACGTTGTAACTATGGATATTAGATTTCATTCACACTTGGTTTGACAAAAATTGGACATGTACAACTCCAGATATGGCTGAAGTACTCCACATAGATCATGTTGATTTCTCACCAAAATTCAGCACTACACTAAAACATAAAAACAACGTAAAACTATGAAAATTTCCTATGTAATCAAAGGAATAAGAACATAGACTATTTATCAACTCAAAGAACTAGAATCAACAAGATATATAAATTAACTCTTCAAATTAACTAATAATCACAGATAGATAAGACTAAAAACAATGAAAAAATATGCATATGATGAAGAGTCATCACTTAACTATGAGATTAGATAAATTGATTTATTGCTATGATTAGGTATCTTGTAGACTTATAACTTGTTGTTATTTAATACTTGTGATACGTTGCTAGTCTTGTCATTTAATATGTAACACCACAAATTTTATAATAAACTATTTTATTAATGTAATATAATTTTTAAATAACTAATTTCGTGTTCAAATCCTTTTAGAATATATATTGATTAATTTTAGGATTAATTTTTTTTTTATATGAGTGTTTTCTATGATGCATTAATCTTGTACATATTAGACCAAACGAGAAATAATAATAATAATAACAATAATAATAATAATAATAATAATAATAATAATAATAATAATAATAATAATAATAATAATACTAATAATAGTAATAATAATAATAATCATAATAATAATAGTAATAATAAAAATGACAACGATGATAGTCGAATAAAAGGAAAAGAGTTTGATTCCATGAGTATAATATATTGTGAAATAAAAGGAAAAACCGTATTTCCCAACGATCCATCCCGGGCTCGCTACGTACGGAAGTAGCCCTTTAAAGAATATATTAATTGATGTGCAAATATAGAAATTTTGAGATTAAAATATATAATAGAAATATTTGTAAGGTGTTGATTGATTTAATTTCTTTAACTGTGTGGTATTTAATATTCTGATGATATTGAGTGTTGAATGAATTTTATGTATATGTTTGATTAAATGAGTTTATGTGATATGATAATAAAATATGGATGCATTGTGATAATTTTATGTGATGATGTATGATTAATAATTGTGAGGTTATAAATTTATGATAAGTTTATGTGATGAGAATATTGAAGTAACTTCATAGTCGATGAAATAATGGTAATTTAAATTTGTGTTTGAGATGACGGTCTTAATGGAGTATCATAGGCCTACGAGGGAAGATAATAAATATTGAGAATTTGTGAAGTGGTGATTATTTTGTCATCATGTAGATAGGGCTTAACAACCCTAGTGATTTTCGAAAAGCAGTACAACTGAATGAGAATGATCGTAGTGGTCTGTTGTTGAGCCTTTAGGCAAGATTGTTAGACCTTAGAGGTATTCGGGTGATAAATTTCTAAGTGACTTCGAGGTTGTTGGTTGGTACGACCTCGTAATAATCGGAATATATCAGTTCTTTATGAAATTAAATCAATTTCATACACACAGCAGAAATTAAATTGTGGCATACAAGATTAGCAAGGTCTGTTAGATTGATATGAGATTAACCAAGATGCATACAAGTCAAATTATCAGATTAAACAATATTACTTATCACAGAATATGTTTAACATGCATCTAATATTAATCACATATACAAATATATCAAGATAGAAAATTAAAGGAGTTAAGGGTTAGAGAAGATTGCACCAAAAATTTATACTGGTTCAGTTGTCAACTTGACAACCTACATCCAGTCCTGAAAATCCAAACGGATTTCAGATTTTCTTCTCCAATAGAAAGAATCAATTACAGATTGTCCAGTTTCCTCCCCGAAACCTATCTATCTTAATGATCTATTTCCTATTGATCACCCTTTGATCCTTGTAAATACTCAGCAATCTAACACAGAATCAAAGTCCGACTCTTTCTTGTTGAGCACTCTCACCCAAGAAAGTAGCCACCAGTTTCTAGCTGGCTTTTCTCGCTTTCGTTTTTGTTTCAAAGAATTATTACAAACAGAATTAAGGAAGAACAAAAAAGTAGTCTTCAATCTTGGTCAATGTGGCTTCTCACAATTCTGGATATTCAAAGATTGTTAATGAGAACCCTTGTCTTTCAAGATCACTTTTCCAGCTATCTTTTTGATTGTTGATAATCTTCTTTTTCTTTGATCTGAAAAAGTAATCTCAGTGTATTAACCAAGTGTTATTGTATATAATATTCAAAGTATATTTCAGATTGTAATCATTATTTGAAAGAATGATTGAAGACAGTTTATATAGTTTCTGAAAAACATATTAATCAATCGATTTACCAATCGATTTCGTAAAGTGATAAACCAGTCTAATCGATTTGCCAATCGATTATCGTGTGTCTTGTTTTTCTTGAATCTTGAAACTATATAAGCCAATCGATTTACCAATCGATTCTTTAAACAACATTTTTCAGTAATTATGTTAAGACTGATATGAATCGATTTCGTAATCGATTGCAGATGTTATGTTCAAACTGAAACACATATCAATCGATTCCATAATCGATTTATCAAATCTTCATAATCGATTAACAAATACTTAAAATCGATTTGATCACACGCTCAGAGTTCACTGGGTTTTCAAAAGGTTCTGTCAATCGATTTGCCAATCGATTGTGTTTAAGTCAGTGACTCAGCTATTTTGATACTAATCGACGTGCCAATCGATTTGTATGTATTTGTCTGAAAACGTTCTTACCTGGGATTTAGTTCAATCGATTTGCCAATCGATTGCAACCAAATTTAACTTGATTGAAATTTTACAACATAGATTGTCCAATCGATTTGTATGTCACAGGAAAAGTTATTTTGCAAGTGATATTTAAGCAATCGATTTGCCAATCGATTACCATTAAAACTGGGGTACCACTGTGACTTGTCCAATCGATTTCCCAATCGATGTATTTCAATCAGGTTTACTTTGTGAGATGTATAATCGATTTGTCAATCGATTACCCTCAAAACTGGGGTGCTACTGACTTGTGCAATTTTCATTTCTAATTCAGTCAGTCGATTGCCCAATCGATTATACCAACACAAACAGTTGTGTTTCCTTACACCCTTGTTATGAAATCGATTTCCCAATCGATTTGCTTCAGTCAAAAATCAACTTTTGTTGATTTCTTGTGTTCCAAGCAACCTGTTCCAAGTGTGTAGGATTTGATTGTTGTTCCTGAAATCTTGCTCAATTCAAATATTAGATTTATCATGTATTGTATGAACATTGTTGAATTATTAATTATGTCAAAATTAGGAATCAAAGGATCAAAATCCAACAATCTCCCCCTTTTTGGCATAATTGACAATTCATACAATTGTAACTTGAGCATTTCAAAACAACAAGCATAAGTGTATTATAAACTACATTATTAATTATTATTTCGTATCAGAGCAATCAGAGCAAAAACAACATCAGATAAAGATAATGCTACTAACAAGTTATAATTTTTCTCCCCATTTGTCAGTTAAGTCAAAAAGGCAGAAAAAACAATTTCTCCCCCTATGTTAAAGAACATATGCACTGAGGGTGAAATCATATAACATAGTGCATCAGAAACAATGAAGTTTATATGTATCAAGTCAAA
>NW_027333879.1:0-798 GCF_000331145.2 Cicer arietinum
ACCTATAGGATGAACAAGATTGGTTAAAAACCCTAATTGGACTAGAATAAACCTAGGGAGAACGAAAATTACCTAAATGTTCACCTAATGACACAAATGAACTTATTGGATGCACAAGATTGGTTCAAAACCATAATTGAACTAGAATAAACCTAGGGAGGACGAAAAGGACCTAAATGTTAATCCAATGACACAAATGAACGTATTGGATGCACAAGATTGGTTAAAAACCCTAATTGGACAAGAATAAGCCTAGGGTGGACGAAAATGACCTGAATGTTAATCCAATGACACAAATGAACTTATTGAATGCACAAGATTGGTTAGAAAACCTAATTGGACAAGAATAAGCCTAGGGAGGACGAAAATGACCTAAATGTTCATCCAATGACACAAATGAACTTATTGTATGCACAAGATTGGTTAAAACCCTAATTAGACAAGAATAAGTCTAGGGAGGACGAAAACGACCTAAATGTTCATCCAATGACACAAATGAACTTATTGTATGCACAAGATTGGTTAAAACCCTAATTAGACAAGAATAAGTCTAGGGAGGACGAAAACGACCTAAATGTTCATCCAATGACACAAATGAACTTATTGTATGCACAAGATTGGTTAAAACCCTAATTAGACAAGAATAAGTCTAGGGAGGACGAAAATGACCTAAATGTTCATCCAATGACACAAACACACCTATAGGATGGACAAGATAGGTTAAAAACCCGAATAGGACAAGAATAAGTCTAGGGAGGACGAAAACGACCTAAATGTTCATCCAATGACACAAATGAA
>NW_027333880.1:0-806 GCF_000331145.2 Cicer arietinum
ATTAAAACCAAAATGGACTAGAATAGACCTAGACCCTTAAACCATAAAACCTAAACCCTAAACTCTAATCCCTTAACCTAGTAAAGACCAAAATGACCTAAAATATTATTGTATTGAGACTTTGGCACTTATTGGACGAACTACACATATAAGAACTAAAATTGACAGAAAGAAACATAACAAAAACAAAAATGACCTAAAATCAAAATCTAGTAATTCTTATGCACTTATTCGAGGAACTACATTGATTAAGAACCAAAATGGACTACATATGACCTAGACCCTTAACCATAAACCCGAAACGCAAAACACTAAAGCCTAAAGCCTAATTGCAAAACACTAAACCCAAAACCCTAAACCCTAAACCCAAAACCCTAAACCCAAAACCCTAAACCCTAAACCCTAAACCATAAACCATAAACCATAAACCCTAAACCTAAACCCTAAACCGTAAACCCTACACCCTAAACCCTAAACCCTGAAACCTAAACCATAAACACAAAAATCTAAACTCTAAACCCTAAACCCTAAAACCTAAAACCTAAAACCAAAAACAAAAATCCTAAAACCTAACTCCTACGACCTAAATCCTAAAACCTAAAACCTGGACCGTAATCCCTAAACCTAAAAAAGACCAATATGACCTAAAATATTAATCCATTTTGACTTTTGTACTTATTGGACGAACTACAATGTATAAGAAATAAAATGTACAAAAAGAAACATTTCAAAAACAAAAATAACCAAAATCTAAAACCAATTAGATTGATGCACTAATTCAACGAACTACATTGATTAAGAAGAGA
>NW_027333880.1:1100-2260 GCF_000331145.2 Cicer arietinum
TGAACTAGAATAGACCTAGACCCTTAACCCTTAATCTTAAACCGTAAATCCCAAACCCTAAACCTTAAAATGAATAAGAACTAAAATGGAAAAAAAGAGAAACATATCAAAATGGCCTAAAATTTTAATATGTTGAATCTTTTGCACATATTAAACGAACTACATTGTTTTAGAAACAAAATAGACTAGATTACACCTAGTAAAAAACAAAATGACCTAAAATCTATATCCATTGAGAATTATGCTTTTAATTATTTCATGAAATACATTGATTAAAACCAAAATGGACTAGAATAGACCAAGACCTTTAAACCATAAAACCTAAACCCTAAAACCCTAAACCCAAAACCCTAATCCCTAAACCCTAAACTCTAAACTCTAAACCCTAAACCCTAAACCATAAACCCTAACCCTAAACCCTGAAACCTAAACCATAAACACTAAAATCTAAACCCTAAACCCTAAAACCTAAAACCTAAAACCTAAAACCTAAAACCTAAAACCTAAAACCTAAAACCTAAAACCTAAAACCTAAAACCTAAAACCTAAAACATAAAACCTAAAACCTAAAACCTAAAACATAAAACCTAAAACCTAAAACCTAAAACATAAAACCTAAAACCTAAAACCTAAAACATAAAACCTAAAACCTAAAACCTAAAACATAAAACCTAAAACCTAAAACCTAAAACATAAAACCTAAAACCTAAAACCTAAAACATAAAACAAAAATCCTAAAACCTAACTCCTACGACCTAAATCCTAAAACCTAAAACCTGAACCGTAATCCCTAAAGCTAAAAAAGACCAATAAGACCTAAAACATTAATCCATTTTGACTTTTGTACTTATTGGACGAACTACAATGAATAAGAAATAAAATGTACAAAAAGAAACATTTCAAAAACAAAAATAACCAAAATATTAAACCAGTTAGATTGATGCACTAATTCAACGAACTACATTGATTAAGAAGAGATATGGTCTATAATAAATCTAGAACCTTAACAGTTAATCCTTAACCGTTAACCCTAAACCTAAACCCTACAATGAATAAGAACTAAAATGGACAAAAAGAAACATATCAAAAACAAAAATGTCCTAAAATCTAAATCAAGTGACACTTTTACACTAATAGGTTGAACTACATTGATTAACAAC
>NW_027333881.1:0-1312 GCF_000331145.2 Cicer arietinum
AATCTTGTGCATCCAATAGGTGTGTTTGTGTAATTGGATGAACATTTAGGACATTTTCGTCCTTCCTAAGCTTATTCTTAACCAATTAGGGTTTTTAACAAATATTGTGCATCCAATAGGTGTGTTTGTGTCATTGGATGAACATTTAGATCATTTTCGTCCTTCCTTGGTTTATTCTTGTCAAATTAGGGGTTTTAACCAATCTTGTGCATCTAATAGGTGTGTTTGTGTCATTGGATGAACATCTAGGTCATTTTCGTCTTTCCTTGGCTTATTCTTGTCCAATTAGGATTTTTAACCAATCTTGTGCATCCAATAGGTGTGTTTGTGTCATTGGATGAACATCTAGGTCATTTTCGTCTTTCCTTGGCTTATTCTTGTCCAATTAGGATTTTTAACCAATCTTGTGCATCCAATAGGTGTGTTTGTGTCATTGGATGAACATCTAGGTCATTTTCGTCTTTCCTTGGCTTATTCTTGTCCAATTAGGATTTTTAACCAATCTTGTGCATCCAATAGGTGTGTTTGTGTCATTGGATGAACATCTAGGTCATTTTCGTCTTTCCTTGGCTTATTCTTGTCCAATTAGGGTTTTTAACCAATCTTGTGCATCCAATAGGTGTGTTTGTGTCATTGGATGAACATGTAGGTTATTTTCGTCCTTCCTTCGCGCATTCTTGTCCAATTAGGGTTTTTAACCAATCTTGTGCATCCAATAAGTTCATTTGTATCATTGGATGAACATTTAGGTCATTTTCGTCTTCCCTAGATTTATTCTAGTCCAATTAAAGTTTTTAACCAATCTTGTGCATCCAATAGGTGTGTTAGTGTCATTGGATGAACATTTAGGTAATTTTCGTCCTCCCTTGGCTTATTCTTGTCCAATTAGAGTTTTTAACCAATCTTGTGCATCCAATAGGTGTGTTAGTGTCATTGGATGAACATTTAGGTAATTTTCGTCCTCCCTTGGCTTATTCTTGTCCAATTAGAGTTTTTAACCAATCTTGTGCATCCAATAGGTGTGTTAGTGTCATTGGATGAACATTTAGGTAATTTTCGTCCTCCCTTGGCTTATTCTTGTCCAATTAGAGTTTTTAACCAATCTTGTGCATCCAATAGGTGTGTTTGTGTCATTGGATGAACATTTAGGTCATTTTCGTCCTCCCTAGGCTTATTCTTGTCCAATTACGATTTTTAACAAATCTTGTGTATCCAAAGGAGTTTTCGTGTAATTGGATGAACATTTAAGTCATTTTCGTCCTCCCTTGGCTTATTCTTGTCCAATTAGAGTTTTTAACCAATCTTGTGCATC
>NW_027333881.1:1658-3798 GCF_000331145.2 Cicer arietinum
CCTTGGCTTATTCTTGTCCAATTAGGGTTTTTAAACAATATTGTGTATCCAATAGGTTTGTTTGGGTCATTGGATGAACATGTAGGTCATTTTCATCCTCCCTAGACTTATTCTACTCCAACTAGGGTTTTAAACCAATCTTGTGCATCCAATAGGTATGTTTGTGTCATTGGATGGACATTTAGGTCATTTTCTTCCTCCCTAGACTTATTCTTGTCCAATTAGGGTTAATTAATAATCTTGTGCATCCAATATGTGTGTTTGTGTCATTGGATGAACATTTAGATCATTTTCGTCGTTAGTTGGCTTATTCTTGTCCAATTAAGGTTTTTAACCAATCTTGTGCATCCAATTAGTTCTTTTGTGTCATTGGATGAACATTTAGGTCATTTTCGTCCTCCCTAGGCTTATTCTTGTCCAATTAAGGTTTTTAACCAATCTTGTGCATCCAATTAGTTCTTTTGTGTCATTGGATGAACATTTAGGTCATTTTCGTCCTCCCTAGGCTTATTCTTGTCCAATTAAGGTTTTTAACCAATCTTGTGCATCCAATTAGTTCTTTTGTGTCATTGGATGAACATTTAGGTCATTTTCGTCCTCCCTAGGCTTGTTCTTGTCCAATAAGGATTTTTAACAAATCTTGTGTATCCAATAGGTGTTTTTGTGTCATTGGATGAACATTTAAGTCATTTTCGTCCTCCCTAGGCTTGTTCTTGTCCAATAAGGGTTTTTAACAAATCTTGTGTATCCAATAGGTGTTTTTGTGTCATTGGATGAACATTTAGGTCATTTTCGTCCTCCCTAGGCTTGTTCTTGTCCAATAAGGGTTTTTAACAAATCTTGTGTATCCAATAGGTGTTTTTGTGTCATTGGATGAACATTTAAGTCATTTTCGTCCTCCCTTGTCTTATTCTTGTCCAATTAGAGTTTTTAACCAATCTTGTCCATCCAATAGCTGTGTTTGTGTCATTGGATAAACATTTAGGTCATTTTCGTCCTTGCTTGGCTTATTCTTGTCCAATTAGAGTTTTTAACCAATCTTGTGCATCCAATAAGTTAATTTTCGTCATTGGATGAATATTTAGGTAATTTTCGTCCTCCCTAGGTTTATCCTAGTCCAGTTAGAGGTTTTAACAAATCTTGTGCATCCAATAGGTGTGTTTGTGTCATTGGATGAACATTTAGGTAATGTTCATTCTCCCTAGACTTATTCTTCTCCAACTGGGGTTTTTAACAAATCTTGAGCATCCAATAGGTGTGTTTGTGTCATTGGATGAACATTTAGGTAATGTTCATTCTCCCTAGACTTATTCTTCTCCAACTGGGGTTTTTAACAAATCTTGAGCATCCAATAGGTGTGTTTGTGTCATTGGATGAACATTTAGGTAATGTTCATTCTCCCTAGACTTATTCTTCTCCAACTGGGGTTTTTAACAAATCTTGAGCATCCAATAGGTGTGTTTGTGTCGTTGGTTGAACATTTAGGCCATTTTCGTCCTTCCTTTACTTATTCATTTCCAATTAAGGTTTTTAACCAATCTGGTGCATCCCATAAATGTGTTTGTGTCATTGGATAAACCAATCTTGGCTTATTCGTTTTCCCTTGGCTTATTCTTGTCCAATCAGGGTTTTTAACCAATCTTGTGCATCCAATAGGCTTCTTTGTGTCATTGAATGAACATTTAGGTACTTTTCGTCCTGCCTTGGCTTATTCTTGTCAAATTAGGGTTTTCAACCAATCTTGTGCATCCAATAGGGGTGTATGTGTCATTGGATGAACATTTAGGTCATTTTCGTCATCTCTAGGCTTATTCTTGTCCAATTAGGGTTTTTAACAAATCTTGTGCATCCAATATGTGTGTTTGTGTCATTGGATGAACATCTAGGTCATTTTAATCCTCCCTAGACTTATTCTACTCCAACTAGGGTTTTAAACCAAACTTGTGCATCCAATAGGTGTGTTTGTGTCATTGGATGAACATTTAGGTCATTTTGGTCCTCCCTAAGCTTATTCTTGTCCAATTAGGGTTTTTAACAAATATTGTGCATCCAATAGGTGTGTTTGTGTCATTGGATGAACATTTAGATCATTTTCGTCGTTCCTTGGCTTATTCTTGTCCAATTAGGGTTTTTAACAAAT
>NW_027333881.1:4453-4696 GCF_000331145.2 Cicer arietinum
ATTGGATGAACATTTAGGTCATTTTCATCCTCCCTAGGCTTATTCTTGTCCAATTAGGGTTTTTAACCAATCTTGTGCATCCAATAGGTGTGTTTGTGTCATTGGATGAACATTTAGGTCATTTTCATCCTCCCTAGGCTTATTCTTGTCCAATTAGGGTTTTTAACCAATCTTGTGCATCCAATAGGTGTGTTTGTGTCATTGGATGAACATCTAGGTTATTTTCGTCCTTCCTTGGCTCAT
>NW_027333881.1:4706-8207 GCF_000331145.2 Cicer arietinum
TCTTGTCCAATTAGGGTTTTTAACCAATCTTGTGCATCCAATAAGTTCATTTGTATCATTGGATGAACATTTAAGTCATTTTCGTCCTCCCTAGGTTTATTCTAGTCCAATTAGGGTTTTTAACCAATCTTGTGCATCCAATAGGTGTGTTAGTGTCATTGGATGAACATTTAGGTAATTTTCGTCCTCCCTTGGCTTATTCTTGTCCAATTAGGGGTTTTAACCAATCTTGTGCATCCAATAGGTATGTTTGTGTCATTGGATGAACATTTAGGTCATTTTCGTCCTCCCTAGGCTTATTCTTGTCCAATTAGGGTTTTTAACAAATCTTGTGCATCCAATATGTGTGTTTGTGTCATTGGATGAACATTTAGATCATTTTCGTCGTTCGTTGGCTTATTCTTGTCCAATTAGGGTTTTTAACCAATCTTGTGCATCCAATAAGTTCTTTTGTGTCTTTGGATTAACATTTAGGTCATTCTCCTCCTCCCTAGGCTTCTTCTTGTTCAATTAGGATTTTTAACAAATCATGTGTATCCAAAGGAGTTTTTGTGTCATTGGATGAATATTTAAGTCTTTCGTCCTCCCTAGACATATTCTAGTCCAACTAGGATTTTAAACCAATCTTCTACATACAATAGGTGTGTTTGTGTCATTGGATGAACATCTAGGTCATTTTCGTCTTTCCTTGGCTTATTCTTGTCCAATTAGGATTTTTAACCAATCTTGTGAATCCAATAGGTGTGTTTGTGTCATTGGATGAACATTTAGGTCATTTTCATCCTCCCTAGGCTTATTCTTGTCCAATTAGGGTTTTTAACCAATCTTGTGCATCGAATAAGTTCATTTGTATCATTGGATGAACATTTAGGTCATTTTCGTCCTACCTTGGCTTATTCTTGTCCAATTAGGGTTTTTAACCAATCTTGTGCATCCAATAGGTGTGTTTGTGTCATTGGATGAACATTTAGGTAATTTTCGTCCTCCCTTGGCTTATTCTTGTCCAATTACGGTTTTTAACCAATCTTGTGCATCCAATAGGTATGTTTGTGTCATTGGATGAACATTTAGGTCATTTTCGTCCTCCCTAGGCTTTTTCTTGTCCAATTAGGGTTTTTAACAAATCTTGTGCATCCAATATGTGTGTTTGTGTCATTGAATGGACATGTAGATCATTTTCGTCGTTCGTTGGCTTATTCTTGTCCAATTAGGGTTTTTAACCAATCTTGTGCATCGAATAAGTTCATTTGTATCATTGGATGAACATTTAGGTCATTTTCGTCCTACCTAGGTTTATTCTAGTCCAATTAGGGTTTTTAACCAATCTTGTGCATCGAATAAGTTCATTTGTATCATTGGATGAACATTTAGGTCATTTTCGTCCTACCTAGGTTTATTCTAGTCCAATTAGGGTTTTTAACCAATCTTGTGCATCGAATAAGTTCATTTGTATCATTGGATGAACATTTAGGTCATTTTCGTCCTACCTAGGTTTATTCTAGTCCAATTAGGGTTTTTAACCAATCTTGTGCATCGAATAAGTTCATTTGTATCATTGGATGAACATTTAGGTCATTTTCGTCCTACCTAGGTTTATTCTAGTCCAATTAGGGTTTTTAACCAATCTTGTGCATCGAATAAGTTCATTTGTATCATTGGATGAACATTTAGGTCATTTTCGTCCTACCTAGGTTTATTCTAGTCCAATTAGGGTTTTTAACCAATCTTGTGCATCGAATAAGTTCATTTGTATCATTGGATGAACATTTAGGTCATTTTCGTCCTACCTAGGTTTATTCTAGTCCAATTAGGGTTTTTAACCAATCTTGTGCATCGAATAAGTTCATTTGTATCATTGGATGAACATTTAGGTCATTTTCGTCCTACCTAGGTTTATTCTAGTCCAATTAGGGTTTTTAACCAATCTTGTGCATCGAATAAGTTCATTTGTATCATTGGATGAACATTTAGGTCATTTTCGTCCTACCTAGGTTTATTCTAGTCCAATTAGGGTTTTTAACCAATCTTGTGCATCGAATAAGTTCATTTGTATCATTGGATGAACATTTAGGTCATTTTCGTCCTACCTAGGTTTATTCTAGTCCAATTAGGGTTTTTAACCAATCTTGTGCATCGAATAAGTTCATTTGTATCATTGGATGAACATTTAGGTCATTTTCGTCCTACCTAGGTTTATTCTAGTCCAATTAGGGTTTTTAACCAATCTTGTGCATCGAATAAGTTCATTTGTATCATTGGATGAACATTTAGGTCATTTTCGTCCTACCTAGGTTTATTCTAGTCCAATTAGGGTTTTTAACCAATCTTGTGCATCGAATAAGTTCATTTGTATCATTGGATGAACATTTAGGTCATTTTCGTCCTACCTAGGTTTATTCTAGTCCAATTAGGGTTTTTAACCAATCTTGTGCATCGAATAAGTTCATTTGTATCATTGGATGAACATTTAGGTCATTTTCGTCCTACCTAGGTTTATTCTAGTCCAATTAGGGTTTTTAACCAATCTTGTGCATCGAATAAGTTCATTTGTATCATTGGATGAACATTTAGGTCATTTTCGTCCTACCTAGGTTTATTCTAGTCCAATTAGGGTTTTTAACCAATCTTGTGCATCGAATAAGTTCATTTGTATCATTGGATGAACATTTAGGTCATTTTCGTCCTACCTAGGTTTATTCTAGTCCAATTAGGGTTTTTAACCAATCTTGTGCATCGAATAAGTTCATTTGTATCATTGGATGAACATTTAGGTCATTTTCGTCCTACCTAGGTTTATTCTAGTCCAATTAGGGTTTTTAACCAATCTTGTGCATCGAATAAGTTCATTTGTATCATTGGATGAACATTTAGGTCATTTTCGTCCTACCTAGGTTTATTCTAGTCCAATTAGGGTTTTTAACCAATCTTGTGCATCGAATAAGTTCATTTGTATCATTGGATGAACATTTAGGTCATTTTCGTCCTACCTAGGTTTATTCTAGTCCAATTAGGGTTTTTAACCAATCTTGTGCATCGAATAAGTTCATTTGTATCATTGGATGAACATTTAGGTCATTTTCGTCCTACCTAGGTTTATTCTAGTCCAATTAGGGTTTTTAACCAATCTTGTGCATCGAATAAGTTCATTTGTATCATTGGATGAACATTTAGGTCATTTTCGTCCTACCTAGGTTTATTCTAGTCCAATTAGGGTTTTTAACCAATCTTGTGCATCGAATAAGTTCATTTGTATCATTGGATGAACATTTAGGTCATTTTCGTCCTACCTAGGTTTATTCTAGTCCAATTAGGGTTTTTAACCAATCTTGTGCATCCAATAGGTGTGTTTGTGTCATTGGATGAACATTTAGGTCATTTTCGTCCTCCCTAGGCTTGTTCTTGCCCAATTAGGATTTTTAACAAATCTTGTGTATTCAATAGGTGTTTTTGTGTCATTGGATGAACATTTAAGTCATTTTCGTCCTTCCTTGGCTTATTCTT
>NW_027333882.1:0-1596 GCF_000331145.2 Cicer arietinum
ATTTAGGTCATTTTCGTCCTCGCTAGGCTTATTGTTGTCCAATTAGGGTTTTTAACAAATCTTCCGCATACAATATGTTCATTTGTGTCATTGGATTAACATTTAGGTCATTTTCGTCCTCCCATAGTTTATTCTAGTTCAATTAGGGTTTTTAACAAATCTTGTGCATCCAATAGGTGAGTTTGTGTCATTGGATTAACATTTAGGTCATTTTCGTCCTCCCATAGTTTATTCTAGTTCAATTAGGGTTTTTAACAAATCTTGTGCATCCAATAGGTGAGTTTGTGTCATTGGATTAACATTTAGGTCATTTTCGTCCTCCCATAGTTTATTCTAGTTCAATTAGGGTTTTTAACAAATCTTGTGCATCCAATAGGTGAGTTTGTGTCATTGGATTAACATTTAGGTCATTTTCGTCCTCCCATAGTTTATTCTAGTTCAATTAGGGTTTTTAACAAATCTTGTGCATCCAATAGGTGAGTTTGTGTCATTGGATTAACATTTAGGTCATTTACGTCCTCCCTAGGTTTATTCTAGTCTAAATAGGGTTTTTAACCAATCTTGTGCATCCAATAGGTGTGTTTTTGTCATTGGATGAACATTTAGGTCATTTTCGTCCTACCTAGACTTATTCTTGTCCAATTAAGGTTTTTAACCAATCTTGTGCGTCCTATAGGTGTGTTTGTGTCATTGGATGAACATTAAGGTCATTTTCGTCCTCCTTAGACTTATTCTTGTCCAATTAAGGTTTTTAACCAATCTTGTGCATCCAATAGGTGTGTTTGTGTCATTGGATGAACATTTAGGTCATTTTCGTCCTCCTTAGGGTTATTCTTGTCCAATTAGGGTTTTTAACCAATCTTGTGCATGCTATAGGTGTGTTTGTGTCATTGGATGAACATTAAGGTCATTTTCGTCCTCCCTAGACTTATTCTTGTTCAATTAAGGTTTTTAATCAATCTTGTGCTTGCAATAAGTTCATTTGTGTCATTGGATGAACATTTAGGTCATTTTCGTCCGGCCTAGGCTTATTCTTGTCCAATTAGGGTTTTTAACCAATCTTGTGCATCTATTAAGTTCATTTGTGTCATTGGATGAACATTAAGGTCATTTTCGTCCTCCTTAGACTTATTCTTGTCCAATTAAGGTTTTTAACCAATCTTGTGCATCTATTAAGTTCATTTGTGTCATTGGATTAACATTTAAGTTATTTTCGTCCTCCCTTAGTTTATTCTAGTTCAATTAAGGTTTTTAACAAATCTTGTGCATCCAATACGTGTGTCTGTGTCATTGGATTAACATTTAGGTCATTTTCGCCTTCCCTAGACTTATTCTTGTCCAATTAAGGTTTTTAACCAATCTTGTGCATGCAATAAGTTCATTTGTGTCATTGGATGAACATTTAGGTCATTTTCGTCCTCCTTAGAATTATTCTTGTCCAAATAGGGTTTTCAACCAATCTTGTGCATCCAATATGTTCATTTGTGTCGTTGGATTAACATTTAGGTCATTTTCGTCCTCCCTTGGTTTATTCTTGTCCAATTAGGGTTTTTAACCAATCTTGTGCATGCAATAAGTTCATTTGTGTCATTGGAT
>NW_027333882.1:2291-2619 GCF_000331145.2 Cicer arietinum
TTGTGCATCCAATAGGTGTGTTTGTGTCATTGGATGAACATTTAGGTCATTTTCGTCCTCCCTATGCTTATTCTTGTCCCATTAGGGTTTTTAACCGATCTTGTGCATGCAATAAGTTCATTTGTGTCATTGGATGAATATTTAGGTCATTTTCGTCCTCCCTAGACTTATTCTTGCCCAAATAAGGTTTTTAACCAATCTTGTGCATCCAATACGTTCATTTGTGTCGTTGGATTAACATTTAGGACATTTTCGTCCTCCCTTTGTTTATTCTTGTCCAATTAGGGTTTTTATCCAATCTTGTGCATCCTATAGGTGTGTTTGTGTC
>NW_027333883.1:0-530 GCF_000331145.2 Cicer arietinum
CTAAACCCTAAACCCTAAACCCTAAACCCTAAACCATAAACCATAAACCCTAAACCCTAAACCATAAACCCTAAATCCTAAACCCTAACCCTAAACCCTGAAACCTTAACCATAAACACTAAAATCTAAACCCTAAACCCTAAACCCTAAAACCTAAAACCAATAACAAAAATCCTAAAACCTAACTCCTACGACCTAAATCCTAACACCTAAAACCTGAACCGCAATCCCTAAACCTAAAAAAGACCAACATGACCTAAAATATTAATCCATTTTGACTTTTGTACTTATTGGACGAACTACAATGAATAAGAAATATAATGTACAAAAAGAAACATTTCAAAAACAAATAACCAAAATCTAAAACAAGTTAGATTGATGCACTAATTCGACGAACTACATTGATTCCGAAGAGAGATGGTCTATAATAAACATAGAACCTTAACCGTTAACCCTTAGCTGTTAACCTTAAACCTAAACCCTACAATGAATAAGAACTAAAATGGACAAAAAGAAACATATCAAAATCC
>NW_027333883.1:990-1505 GCF_000331145.2 Cicer arietinum
AAACCCTAAACCCTAAACCCTAAACCCTAACCCTAAACCCTGAAACCTAAACCATAAACACTAAAATCTAAACCCTAAACCCTAAACCCTAACCCTAAACCCTGAAACCTAAACCATAAACACTAAAATCTAAACCCTAAACCCTAAACCCTAACCCTAAACCCTGAAACCTAAACCATAAACACTAAAATCTAAACCCTAAACCCTAAACCCTAAAACCTAAAACCTAAAACCTAAAACCAAAAACAAAAATCCTAAAACCTAACTCCTACGACCTTAATCTGAAAACCTAAAACCTGAACTGTAATCCCTAAACCTAAAAAAGAACAATATGACCTAAAATATTAATCCATTTTGACTTGTGTACTTGTTGGACGAACTACAATGAATAAGAAATATAATGTACCAAAAGAAACATTTCAAAAACAAAAATAACCAAAATCTAAAACAATTTAGATTGATGCACTAATTCGACGAACTACATTGATTAAGAAGAGAGATGGTCTATAATAAAC
>NW_027333884.1:0-3183 GCF_000331145.2 Cicer arietinum
CCAGAGGGTAAGCACATCATAGGAACCAGATGGGTGTTCAGAAACAAGTTGGATGAGAATGGTATGATAACCAGGAACAAAGCTAGACTAGTAGCCAAGGGTTATAGTCAAGAGGAGGCAATAGATTTTGATGAAACCTACGCCCCTGTAGCTAGATTAGAAGCCATAAGAATTTTATTGGCTTATGCTTGTATAATGGACTTTAATCTTTATCAAATGGATGTGAAAAGTGCCTTTCTCAATTGTGACCTTCAAGAGGAAGTTTTTGTTAGCCAAACACCTGGTTTTGAAAATCCTGATTTTCCTAATCATGTGTATAAGCTATCAAAGGCCCTCTATGGGTTAAAACAAGCTCCAAGAGCTTGGTATGAGAAGCTCAGCAATTTCCTTATTCAACAAAACTTTTTAAGAGGAAATGTTGACAAGACCCTTTTCACAAAAACTACTGGAAATGATATCTTGCTTGTCCAAGTATATGTTGATGACATAATATTTGGATCTACAAATAATAAACTGTGCAAAGAATTTGAAAATTTGATGAAAGGTAAATTTGAAATGTCAATGATGGGTGAACTGTCATATTTCTTGGGATTTCAAATTAACCAAAGCAAGCAAGGCATTTTCATTAGTCAATCTAAATACTGTTCTGATTTGATAAAGAAATTTAATTTGGAAAATCTTAAGTCCATTGATACTCCCATGAGTCAAGGAAATTACTTAGACCGAGATGAGAAAGGCAAACCTGTAGATGTTACTAGGTTTTTGGGTATGATAGGATCTTTGCTCTACCTTACAGCAAGCCGACCAGACATCATGTTCAGTGTTTGTATGTGTGCAAGGTATCAATCAAATCCAAAGGAATCTCACCTCAGTGCAGTCAAGAGAATTTTCAGCTATCTAGTAGGAACTAAGAGTCTCGGATTATGGTATCCAAAGGGATCAACCTGTACCTTAGTCGGTTACTCAGATTCAGACTTTGCCGGATGTAAACTTGATAGGAAAAGTACCTCAGGAACTTGTCATTTACTTGGAAACTCTCTTGTATCATGGTTCAGTAAGAAACAGACCAGCATTGGCTTAACAACTGCTGAAGCTGAATACATTGCAGCTGGGAGCTGTTGTGCTCAGATACTTTGGATGAAACAACACTTATTGGATTTTGGTGTTGACTTGGGAACAGTACTTATCATGTGTGATAACACAAGTGCAATAAGTATAACCAAGAATCCAGTGATGCACTCCAGGACAAAGCACATTGAAGTAAGACATCATTTTATAACGGATCACTTTCAAAATGGAATCATTAAGCTCGAGTATGTTAACACTGCCGAACAGCTGGCTGACATCTTCACAAAAGCTTTACCAAGAGAAAGTTTTCTGCATATAAGGATGAAACTAGGGATCATTGATCCTAGTGAGGTATGATCTTTGATTCTTTCATAGGACACTTCTGGTGTTTGCAGTTACTTTCCAGTTAAATCGATTTGGGAATCGATTACCAGCATGGTAAATGGTTTACAAAATCGATTGCTTTGGCCCCAGAATTTGAAGTTCAGAAATTTTTTTTAACTTGCCCGAGCTTCGATTGGGAAATCGACTAGTTCAGCCTTTAATGTTAAAACAATCGATTTGGACATCGATTAAGTAAATCTGGAAATCGACTTGGGAATCGATTTATAATATGACTGTTGTGACTAGCCGTTGTATGTAATAATTACTAAATCGATTGACATTACCAGCAACGGTAACCTAATCGATTTGGGAATCGATTTACACGGATAAGGGTTTAAATAGGAACAGTTATCAATCGATTTCTGCACTTCAGTTCTCCAGATTTCACTAATTTTCTTTGTCTGCTTCATCTTTCTGTTTCTGCAATTGTTATTTGTTACTGTCTACATTCAATCTACTTCAATCTACGATTATGGCACGAGTTAAACAAACCCAGGCACGCACCCCCTCACCTTCATCTTCTTCAACCAGTGGAACCCCTTCACCACCACCCACTTTAACCAAAAGAGTACCCATTCCCACACATAAAATTCTTGCCAAAGACAAAGGCAAGGCACCTTCTGCTATTCAAGAGAAACCTAAAAAGAGAAAGGAACCCCCAACGGAAAAACTCATGGCTAACGCCATGAAGGAAATCTTACAAAAGAGGAAGAAGAAACTAGTTTCTTCACCCCCTCCCAAGAAAGCTCTTGCGTCCAAGGAAAAAGATGCAGAACCTTCCATACCATCAGATTTTCTGAAGAGAAAAATCCATGAGGTACGGACTCTGGATTTTGCCTACTTTGATGCAGACGGTTTTACGTTTCAGAACCATCTGAGATTTCACGGTCTTGAGAGATTTCTTTCTTCTACTCTTGATAGTTATCCAAGTTTGATATGGGAATTTTATTCAACGTTCAAGCTGACTGAAGAAGGTTTTAAGGCTCAGGTCAAAGAGAGAAGGATTTCTATGTACTTTGATGATTTTTCTACTTTATCAGGATTGCCATTTCACGGAAAATCTATCGACGGCAGTTCTGAAGCTGATACGGCTGACGAAGGATGGGAAGAATCGATTGACAGGCATGCTGCAGTTAAGGACCTGATGATTGATGGTTTTGTGGAAACCATTTCATTACCTATCGGTCAAATGAAGGTCCAACATCGCATGCTGATGTACACGCTGACTCGGATGCTTGTTCCACGTTCAGGTAACCATGCAGTAGTTCAGAAGTTGGATATACTACTGTTATGGGGTTTATCCAAGGAGCTCAGGATGAGCTGGGTTTGGATTGTGCTAAGGCACATGCTGGAAGCTTCACAGAGTAAGCTTATGCTGCCTTATCCATAGCTGATTACCAAGATTCCGAAACACTTCAAAGTATCGTTTGTTAATGAAGAATCTACAAAGACCACTCTAATTTTTGGAGAATCAATTGTAAATCAGATGCAATTGAAAAGGTTACATGGTATTTGGATAAGACCTCAGCCTACTGTTGAACCAGCTCAACCTCAACCACAATCTCAGCCTCAACCAGCTACTGAATCAGCCCCTCCTGAATTTGTCGCAAAATTAATGTAATTCATAGAAGCTCAGATGGCACACAATGCCAAGATGCTAGAATCACAGTCCAGAATGGAAGCAAATTTGAGGACTCTCCAGGCATCCCTGAATTCAGTTGTTCATGATGT
>NW_027333884.1:3377-5022 GCF_000331145.2 Cicer arietinum
TTTATGATTTCAATCCCCAGTGCTTATGTTTATTAACATAGGGGGAGGAAATTTTTTTTTGCCTTTTTTGCCTTAACTGACAAAGGGGGAGAAAAAAATTATAACTTGCTTATGACTGCTGTTGCATAATTTTTTGATATACTCTGCTCTGATAAGAATGAATTATTAAAATGCTCTGATTTTTTATAAATAGCATGTATACTGTTATGCTAGGATGCTCTGATACTCTGATTTTATAATCTGATAATGGTACATATGATGCTATGAAATGTTGTTAATTTTATGTCTTGAAATGCTCAACTCAAGTTAAAATTGTATGATTGTCACTTATGCAAAAAGGGGGAGATAGTTGGACTTTAGTCCTTTTAATCCTAGTTTTGACATAATTAACAAACATACAATGTTCATACATCATATGATAAATCTAACATTTTAATTGAGCAAGATTTCAGGAACAACAACTCAACCCTACACACTTGAGACAAATTGCTTGGAACTCAAGAAATCAACAAAAGTTGAATATTCACTGAGTAAATCGATTTCATAAAAAGGTGTAAGGAAACATAACTGTTTGTGATTGTATAATCGATTAGGCAATCGACTGGCACATTTAGAAATTAAAATTGCACAAGTCAATGGCAACCTGTTTTACACGATAATCGATTGGCAAATCGATTGTGCACATCACAAAGTAAAACTGATTGAAACAAATCGATTGGGAAATCGATTGAACAAGTCATAGTGACAATCCATTTTCTAGGGTAATCGATTGGCAAATCGATTGCTTAGATAATATTTGAAAAATAACTTGACCTGTGACAAACACAATCGATTGGACAATCTATTGTGAGAATTTCAATCATGTTAAGTTTGGTTTCAATCAATTGGGAAATCGATTGAACTAAACATCTGGTAAGAACTTTTCAGGCAAATACTACCAAATTGATTGGCACTTCGATTAATATGAAAATAGCTAAGTCACTGATTTAAGCACAATCGATTGGCAAATCGATTTAAAGAAACATTTTGAAATCACAGTGAACTTTAAGCTTGTGGCCAAATCGATTCTGTGTATTTGTAAATCGATTATTAGACTTAGTAAATCGATTAAGTAATCGATTGGTGTGATTTTTATTGGAACAAAACACCTGACATCGATTATGAATCGATTCATACAAGTTTGAACATAATTTACTGAAAAGAGTTTTTAAAAGAATCGATTGCCAAATCGATTGGTTTATGTAGTTTCAAGATTCAAGAAAAACAAGACTCGCGATAATCGATTGGCAAATCGATTAGACCTGTTTTATCACTTTAGTGAATCGATTGGTAAATTGATTTATTAGTTGTTTTTCAGAAACTATATAAACTGTTTTCAATCATTCTCTCATTAACACAATAAATCCCATGAAAAACATTTTGAATATACTTCAGAATACTGAAGAACTCTTAAGAACATATTGTTAACATTCTGATATTGCTTTTTCAGATCAAAGCCAAAAAGATTATCCATAATCATTGAGAGAGCTGAAAAAGTATTCTTGAGAGAAAAGACAATGTTCTCATAAACAATCATTGAATAACCAGATTCGTGAGAGATACATTGATCAAGATTGAAGACACTTTTTGTACTTCTTTTATTTTG
>NW_027333884.1:5974-6971 GCF_000331145.2 Cicer arietinum
AAAAAACCCTAATTGGACAAGAATAAGCCTAGGAAGGACGAAAATGACCTAAATGTTAATCCAATGACACAAATGAACTTATTGGAAGCAAATAATTGGTTAAAAACCCTAATTGGACAACAATATGCCTAGGGAGGACAAAAATCACCTAAATGTTAATACAAGACACAAATGAACTTATTGGATGCTCAAGATTGGTTAAAAACCCTAATTGGGCTAGAATAATCATAGGGTAGACCAAAATGACCTAAGTGTTAATCCAATTACACAAATGAACTTATTGGATGCACAAGATTGGTTAAAAACTATAATCGGTAAAGAATAAGCCTACGGAGGATAAATTTGACCAAAATGTTCATCCACTCAGACAAATTAACGTATTGGATGCACAAGATTGGTTAAAAACCCTAATTGGACAAGAATAAGCCTAGGGTGGACGATAATGACCTAAATGTTCATCCAATGAATGTTTTGGATTTATATTTGGAGAAACTTTTCCGCTGCTTGTAAATTATAATGACTCAATTATTTATCCTAAGGCATTTCTTTATTTATTTCTCTATTTTAGTTTAATTACTTTTGGAAAAAAAAAATATACCCTCGCTTTGAAAAACGGGGTGTTACATATTTACTTATGAACTATGTGATTGTTGAAAGCTTATTTGTAAGACCCATAATTTTAAAGTATACTTTATGTATTTTTGTGTATTTTGGATTTTGGCTCGGAGGCTTTTTAGCCAAAGTTAATAATATTTTGGAGTTTATATGATCAAAAGGATATTTTGATGTCGTTTAGAATTACTCGTCGATAAATAAATTTAATTAACTGCGGTGAATCCTTTACGGAGAATTTTATGCGTTATGGGTGAAAGGGTAAATTAAAAAATATCTAGATATTTTGAGATATTTGTTAAGTTATAATTAATTTATATAGATATTTATATGTTTGTTTGGAGGGAAAAAGAAAGGAAATTAGAAGGAAGGAAAAGGAAAAGAA
>NW_027333885.1:0-1355 GCF_000331145.2 Cicer arietinum
ATAAGCCTAGGGAGGATGAAAATGACCAAAATGTTAATCCAATGACACAAATAAACTTATTGGATGCAGAAAAATTGGTTAAATACCCTAATTGGACAAGGATAAGCTTTGGGAGCACGAAAATGACCTAAATGTTCATCCAATGACACAAATGACCTTATTGCATCCACAAGATTGGTTAAAAACCCTAATTGGACAAGAATACGCCTAGGGAGGACGAAAATGACCTAAATGTTCATCCAATGACACAAATGAACCTATTGCATGCACAAGATTGGTTAAAAATATTAATTGGACAAAATTAAGTCTATGGAGGACGAAAATGACCTAAATGTTCATCCAATGACATAAACAAACCTATTGGATGCACAAGATTGGTTAAAAACCCTAATTGGACTAGAATAAAACTAGGGAGGACGCAAATGACCTAAATGTTAATCCAATGACATAAACGAACTTATTGGATGGACAAGATTGGTTAAAAACCCTAATTGGACAAGAATAAGCTTAGGGAGGACGAAAATGACCTAAATGTTAATACAATGACACAAATGAACTTATTGGATGCACAAGATTGGTTAAAAACCCTAATTGGACAAGAATAAGCCTAGGAAGGACGAAAATGACCTAAATGTTCATCCAATGAGACAAATGAACTTATTGCATCCACAAGATTGGTTAATAACCTTAATTGGACAAGAATAAGCCAAGGGAGGAGGAAAATGACCTAAATGTTAATCCAATGACACAAATGATTATTGGATGCACAAGATTGGTTAAATACCCTAATGGGACAAGAATAAGCCTAGGGAGGACGAAAATGACCAAAATGTTCATCGAATGACACAAATGAACTTATTGGATGCACAAGATTGGTTAAATACCCTAATGGGACAAGAATAAGCCTAGGGAGGACGAAAATGACCAAAATGTTCATCGAATGACACAAATGAACTTATTGGATGCACAAGATTGGTTAAATACCCTAATGGGACAAGAATAAGCCTAGGGAGGACGAAAATGACCAAAATGTTAATCCAATGACACAAATGAACTTATTGGATGCAAAAGATTGGTTAAATACCCAAATTGGACAAGAATAAGCCTAGGGAGTACGAAAATGACCTAAATGTTCATCTAATGACACAAATGACCTTATTGCATCCACAAGATTGGTTAAATACCCTAATTGGACAAGAGTACGCCTAGGGAGGACGAAAATGACCTAAATGTTAATCCAATGACACAAATGAACTTATTGCATGCACAAGATTGGTTAAAAACCTTAATTGGACCAAATTAAGTCTATGGAGGACGAAAATGACCTAAATGTTCATCCAATGACATAAACAAAG
>NW_027333885.1:1787-2805 GCF_000331145.2 Cicer arietinum
AATGTTAATCCAATGACACAAATGAACTTATTGGATGCACAAGATTGGTCAAATACCCTAATTGGACAACAATAAGCCTAGGGAGCACGAAAATGACCTAAATGTTCATCCAATGACACAAATGACCTTGTTGCATCCACAAGATTGGTTAAATCCACTAATTGGACAAGAATACGCCTAGGGAGGACGAAAATGACCTAAATGTTCATCCAATGACACAAACACACCTATTGGATGCACAAGATTGGTTAAAAACCCTTATTGGAGTTGAATAATCCTAGGGAGGAACAAAAGTGACCTAAATGTTAATCCAATGACACAAATGAACTTATTGGATGCACAAGATTGGTTAAAAACCCTTATTGGAGTTGAATAATCCTAGGGAGGAACAAAAGTGACCTAAATGTTAATCCAATGACACAAATGAACTTATTGGATGCACAAGATTGGTTAAAAACCCTTATTGGAGTTGAATAATCCTAGGGAGGAACAAAAGTGACCTAAATGTTAATCCAATGACACAAATGAACTTATTGGATGCACAAGATTGGTTAAAAACCCTTATTGGAGTTGAATAATCCTAGGGAGGAACAAAAGTGACCTAAATGTTAATCCAATGACACAAATGAACTTATTGGATGCACAAGATTGGTTAAAAACCCTAATTGGATAGGAATATGTCTAGGGAGGACGAAAATGACCTAAATGTTCATCCAATGACACAAACACACCTATTGGATGCACAAGATTGGTTAAAAACCCTTATTGGAGTTGAATAATCCTAGGGAGGAACAAAAGTGACCTAAATGTTAATCCAATGACACAAATGAACTTATTGAATGCACAAGATTGGTTAAAAACCCTAATTGGACAAAAATAAGCCTAGGGTTGACGAAAATGACCTAAATGTTCATCCAATGACATAAACACACCTATTGGATGCACAATTTTGTTTAAAACCCTAATTGAACTAGAATAAACATACGGAGGACGAAAATTACCTAAATGATCATCCAAT
>NW_027333886.1:0-529 GCF_000331145.2 Cicer arietinum
TCTGTCCTTTCTTTGACATTTCTTCATTGATCTTGGATGGTACATTATCTGTCTTGAGTCTTGGATGGTACAATAAATTCTTGTCTTGTTATATACCCAGTTTGATCAAGTTTTCTTGACATTTGAATTTTGGAGTTCTTAAGCCATCATGACTTTTGTCCATGTTTGAACTTTTTGATCTTTGCGATCAAATATCCTTTTTGAGTCTGGATTATTTGTACTTGTTCCTTACCATGTACTTGTTAGATATGAATGATTTCCTGAGCAGATTCTTTGTTAATGATGTAGATAAACTTTGAACAACATGCTGTGATAGATAGTTCGGTGAAGCTGAAGATCATTCTCTGTTTATGATGCAGAATGATCTTGTTGTTGTCTTTTCTTGTATTTGCTTGATTCTGCTCTTAATTAAAATCACTCAAGAACACAAGTTAAATTAACATAACATTTAGAATCATAATTAACATTCTTAATTAACCTTTGTTTATTTTCATCAAAACTTTAAAATAGAGAGTTTGTCTCAACAAAT
>NW_027333886.1:1362-3373 GCF_000331145.2 Cicer arietinum
GTGTTTGTGTCATTGGATGAACATTTAGGTCATTTTCGTCCTCCCTAGGCTTATTCTTGTCCAATTAGGGTTTTTAACCAATCTTGTGCATACAATAGGTGTGTTTGTGTCATTGGATGAACATTTATGTCATTTTCATCCTCCCTTGGCTTATTCTTGTTTAATTAGGGTTTTTAACCAATCTTGTGCATCCAATAAGTTCATTTGTGTCATTGGATGATCATTTAGGTCATTTTCGTCCTCCCTGTGTTTATTCTATTCCAATTTGGGTTTTTAACCAATCTTGTGCAACCAATAGGTGTGTATGTGTCATTGGATGAATATTTAGGTCATTTTCGTCCTCCCTAGGTTTATTCTTGTCCAACTTGGGTTTTTAAGCAATCTTGTGCATACAATAGGTGTGCTTGTGTCATTGGATTAAAATTTTGGTCATTTTCGTCCTCCCTTGACTTAAAATTGCACACACACACTTATTGGACGCACAAGATTGGTTCAAAACTTTAGTTGGACAAGAATAAGCCTAGGGAGGACGAAAATGACCTAAATGTTCATCCATTGACACAAATGAACTTATTGGATGCACAAGATTGGTTAAAAACCCTAATTTGACAAGAATAACCCAAGGGAGGACGCAAATGACCTAAATATTCATCCAATCACACATATGAACTTATTGGATGCACAAGATTGGTTAAATTCCCTAGTTGGACAAGACTAAGTCTTGGTAGAACGAAAATGACCTAAATGTTCATCCAATGACACAAACACACCTATTGTATGCACAAGATTGGTTAAAAACCTTAATTGGACAAGAATAAGCCTAGGGAGGACGAAAATAACCTAAATGTTCATCCATTGACACAAATGAACTTATTGGATGCACAAGATTGGTTAAAAACCTTAATTGGACAAGAATAAGCCTAGGGAGGACGAAAATAACCTAAATGTTCATCCATTGACACAAATGAACTTATTGGATGCACAAGATTGGTTAAAAACCTTAATTGGACAAGAATAAGTCAAGGGAGGACGAAAACGACCTAAATTTTCATTCAATGACACAAACATACCTATTGTATGCACAAGATTTGTTAAAACCCTAATTGGGAGGACAAAAATAAGCCATGGGAGGACGAAAATGACCTAAATGTTCATCTATTGACACAAATGAACTTATTGGATGCACAAGATTGGTTAAAAACCCTAATTGGACAAGAATAAGCCAAGGGAGGACGAAAATGACCTAAATGTTCATCCATTGACACAAATGAACTTATTGGATGCACAAGATTGGTTAAAAACCCTAATTGGACAAGAATAAGCCAAGGGAGGACGAAAATGACCTAAATGTTCATCCATTGACACAAATGAACTTATTGGATGCACAAGATTGGTTAAAAACCCTAATTGGACAAGAATAAGCCAAGGGAGGACGAAAATGACCTAAATGTTCATCCATTGACACAAATGAACTTATTGGATGCACAAGATTGGTTAAAACCCTAATTGGACAAGATTAAACCATGGGAGGACGAAAATGACCTAAATGTTCTTCCAATGACACAAATGAACTTATTGGATGCACAAGATTGGTTAAAAACCCTAATTGGACAAGAATAAGCCAAGGGAGGACGAAAATAACCTAAATGTTCATCCAATGACACAAACAGTCCAATTGGATGCACAAGATTTGTTAAAAACTCTAGTTCGATAAGAATAAGTCTAGGGAGGACAAAAATAACCTAAATGTTCACAAACACACCTATTGGATGCACAAGATTGGTTCAAAACTTTAGTTGGACAAGAATAAGCCTCGGGAGGACGAAAATGACCTAAATGTTCTTCCATTGACACAAATGAACTTATTGGATGCACAAGATTGGTTAAAAACACTAAATTGACAAGAATATGCCAAGGGAGGACGAAAATGACTTAAATGTTCATCCAATGACACAAATGAACTTATTGGATGCACAAGATTGGTTAAAAACCCTAATTGGACACGAATAAA
>NW_027333886.1:4326-4654 GCF_000331145.2 Cicer arietinum
TTAGTCTATTACTTTAATTAAAACTAATATTAAAATTTGATAACACATAGATGTCGCCTTCATTCCTTAACTTCTTCAATTTGGGTTAAGCAATTGACTATCTTGGGCTTTAATTCTTCATGAGTTGTACTTTCTTCAAATAAATTAGTTATCAAGTTATTTAGAACCTCTTTTGCCTTCTTTGACCTTGCTCTTGTCATTGGGGTTCCAAGACCTTGAATATCCTCTACGCTTTCTTCCTTGGTTATGCATTATATGTCCTCACCATTCCCTCCTTCTTGAACTGAATTTGCCCTCAAATTGCAATCTTCTTCAGCTGCATCATAAA
>NW_027333887.1:0-216 GCF_000331145.2 Cicer arietinum
ATTGAGCAAGATTTCAGGAACAACAATCCAATCCTACACACTTGAAACAAATTGCTTGGAACAGAAGAAATCAACAAAAGTTAAATTTTGACTGAGTAAATCGATTGGGAAATCGATTTCATAACAAGGGTGTAAGGAAATATAACTGTTTGTGATTGTATAATCGATTGGGCAATCGACTGACACAATTAGAAATGAAAACTGCACAAGTTAGTG
>NW_027333887.1:383-1230 GCF_000331145.2 Cicer arietinum
GACAATCTATTGTGTGATTTTCAATCATATTAAGTTTGGTTGCAATCGATTGGGAAATCGATTGAACTAAACGCCAGGTAAGAACTTTTCAGACAAATACACACAAATCGATTGGCACGTCGATTAACATTAAAATAGCTGAGTCACTAACTTGAACACAATCGATTGGCAAATCGATTGAAAGAACATTTTGAAATCACAGTGAACTCTGAGCTTGTGGCCAAATCGATTCTGAGTATTTGTTAATCGATTATGAAACTTAATAAATCGATTACGAAATCGATTGGTGTGATTTTTACTTTGAACATAACACCTGCAATCGATTACGAAATCGATGCATATAAGTCTTAGCATAATCACTGAAAAAGAGTTTGTTTAAAGAACCGATTGGTAAATCGATTGGCTTATGTAGTTTCAAGATTCAAGAAAAACAAGACACGCGATAATCGATTGGCAAATCGATTAGACCTGTTTTATTACTTTAAGAAATCGATTGGCAAATCGATTTATTAAGATGTTTTTCAGAAACTATATAAACTGTCTTCAATCATTCTCTCAACAACAATCTGAAAAACACTTTGAATATTCTTGATATACAAAAGAACTCTCAACAACACTTTGTTAACATACTGAGATTGCTTTTTCAGATCACAACAAAAGAGATTATCAACAATCAATGAGAGAGCTGGAAAAGTGATCTTGAGAGAAAAGACAATATTCCCATGAACAATTCTTGAATATCCAAATTCGGGAGAAGTCACATTGATCAAGATTGAAGACTTCTTTTTTGTTCTTCCTTTATTCAGTTTGTAATAATACATTGAAAAGAAACGAAAGCGAGAAAGCC
>NW_027333888.1:0-1403 GCF_000331145.2 Cicer arietinum
AAGAAAGTGAATGACATTTGGATTAGGACAATGCCAAATGTTGAGCCAACTCCTCCACAAGCCCTTGAATCTGCAGCTGAGACTCCTGCATATGTTACAAAACTGATGGAATTTATGGCAGCACAAATGGCACACAATGCCAAACTGCTAGAGTCTAATGCAAGGATGGAAGCAACTTTGACATCTATCCAAACATCTCTGAAATCAGTTGTTCAGGATGTTTCTACAATTCAAGCGCACCTAGGCCTCAAGCTATCTTTTGAAGACATAGCCGATATTGGTCGACAAGCAACTGAAGAACCACAACCAGATCCCCTAAATCCGTCTGAGACTCACGGTGAGGAGACACCAGCTGAGGTTAATACAGCGGTCTCTACCTCTCCCCTAGATGATAGTGAGGACCAGCCCACTTTAGGAGATTAGGTGTTTAAGCTCTTTATTTGTGATGTCTTGGTGCTTTGCTGTTTTTGCTGCGTTGTTTTTTTTCTGTTTTGTTTGTTTCTTAATGATATATATATGAGCAAGTTTATTCATTGTCATCAAATTAATTTTGTCATATTACTCTGTTGCATATCTGTATGTTTGATCTGATACACTGCACATGTTGTTTAATTTGAATTCAGTTATCTTAATCAACTGTTATGCTCAGTAATTGCTCTAATATATTGCTATGACATTCATTGATCTGATATTCTATGTCATATGATTTTAACCCTAAATGCTTATGCTGTTTAACATAGGGGGAGAAATTTTTTTTCTGCCTTTTTGACTTAATTGACAAAGGGGGAGAAAAAATTATAACTTGTTTATAACATGTTAGTTGCATTATCTTTATCTGATGTGTTGCTCTGATAATTAATAATGTAATAATAATGCTCTTATGTACTCTTATGCATGTTGTTTTGAAATGCTCAAGTTCTTGTTCAATTAGGGTTTTTAACCAATCTTGTGCATCCAATAAGTTCATTTGTGTAATTGGATGATCTTTTAGGTCATTTTCGTCCTCCCTAGGCTAATTCTTGTCTAATTAGGGTTTTAACCAATCTTGTGCACCCAATAAGTTCATTTGTGTAATTGGATCACCATTTAGGTCATGTTCGTCCTCCCTAGGCTTATTCATGTCCAATTAGGGTTTTTAACCAATCTTGTGCCTCCAATACGTTCATTTGTGTAATTGGATGAACATTTAGGTCATTTTCGTCCTCCCTAGGCTTATTCTTGTCCAATTAGAACCAATGTTGTGCATCCAATAAGTTCATTTGTGTAATTGGATGAACATTTAGGTCATTTTCGTCCTCCCTGGGCTTATTCTTGTTCAATTAGGCTTTTTAACCAATCTAGTGCATCCAATAAGTTCATTTGTGTAATTGGACGAACTTTTAGGTCATTTTCGTCCTCCCTAG
>NW_027333889.1:0-1272 GCF_000331145.2 Cicer arietinum
CCTAAATGTTCATCCAATGACACAAATACACCTATTGGATGCATAAGATTGGTTAAAAACCCTTATTGGAAAAGAATAAGCCTAGGGAAGAAGAAAATGACCTAAAGGTTCATCCAATTACACAAATGAACTTATTGGATGCACAAGATTGGTTAAAAACCCTAATTGGACAAGAACAAGCCAAGGGAGGACGAAAATGACCTAAATGTTCATCAAATGACACAAATGAACTTATGGGATGCACAAGATTGGTTAAAAACCCTAATTGGACAAGAATAAGCCTAGGGAGGATGAAAATGACCTAAATGTTCGTCCAATGACACAAACACACCTATTGGATGCACAAGATTGATTAAAAACCCTAATTGGACAAGAATAAGCATAGGGAGGACAACAATAACCTAAATGTTCATCCAATGACACAAACAGACCAATTGGATGCACAAGATTGGTTAAAAACCCTAATTGGACAAGAATAGCCTAGGGAGGACGAAACTGACCTAAATGTTAATCCAATGACACAAATGAACTTATGGGATGCACAAGATTGGTTAAAAATCCTAATTGGACAAGAATAGCCTAGGGAGGACGAAACTGACCTAAATGTTAATCCAATGACACAAATGAACTTATGGGATGCACAAGATTGGTTAAAAATCCTAATTGGACAAGAATAGCCTAGGGAGGACGAAACTGACCTAAATGTTAATCCAATGACACAAATGAACTTATGGGATGCACAAGATTGGTTAAAAATCCTAATTGGACAAGAATAGCCTAGGGAGGACGAAACTGACCTAAATGTTAATCCAATGACACAAATGAACTTATGGGATGCACAAGATTGGTTAAAAATCCTAATTGGACAAGAATAGCCTAGGGAGGACGAAACTGACCTAAATGTTAATCCAATGACACAAATGAACTTATGGGATGCACAAGATTGGTTAAAAACCCTAATTGGACAAGAATAGCCTAGGGAGGACGAAAATGACCTAAATGTTCATCCAATTACACAAATGAACTTATTGGTTGCACAAGATAGGTTAAAACCCCTAATTGGACAAGAATAAGTCTAGAGAGTATGAAAATGACCTAAATGTTCATCGAATTACACAAATCAACTTATTGGATGCACAAGATTGGTTAAAAACCATAATTGGACAAGAATAAGCCTAGGAAGGACGAAAATGACCTAATTGTTCATCCAATGACACAAACACACTAATTGGATGCACAAGATTGGTTAAAAACCGTAATTGGACAAGAATA
>NW_027333889.1:2716-2977 GCF_000331145.2 Cicer arietinum
TAGGGAGGACGAAAATGACCTAAATGTTCATCCAATTACACAAATGAACTTATTGGATGCACAAGATTGGTTAAAATCCCTAATTGGACAAGAATAAGCATAAGGAGGACGAAAATGACCTAAATATTCGTCCAATGACACAAATGAACTGATTAGATGCACAAGATTGGTTACAAACCGTAATTGCACAAGGATAAGCCTAGGGAGGACGAAAATGACCTAAATTTTCATCCAATGACACAAATGATCTTATTGGATGCA
>NW_027333890.1:0-2410 GCF_000331145.2 Cicer arietinum
CCTAATCGATTTGCCAATCGATTATCGCGAGTCTTGTTTTTCTTTAATCTTGAAACTACATAAGTCAATCGATTTACCAATCGATTCTTTAAACAAACTCTTTTCAGTGATTATGTTAAGACTTATATGCATCGATTTCGTAATCGATTGCAGGTGTTATGTTCAAAGTAAAAATCACACCAATCGATTTCGTAATCGATTTATTAAGTCTCATAATCGATTAACAAATACTCAGAATCGATTTGGCCACAAGCTCAAAGTTCACTGTGATTTCAAAAATGTTCTTTCAATCGATTTGCCAATCGATTGTGTTCAAGACAGTGACTCAGCTATTTTGATGTTAATCGACGTGCCAATCGATTTGTATGTATTTGCCTGAAAAGTTCTTACCTGGCGTTTAGTTCAATCGATTTCCCAATCGATTGCAACCAAACTTAACTTGATTGAAATTTCACACAATAGATTGTCCAATCGATTGTGTTTGTCACAGGTGAAGTTATTTTGCAAATAGTACTTAAGCAATCGATTTGCCAATCGATTACCCTCAAAACTGGAGTGTCACTATGACTTGTACAATCGATTTCCCAATCGATTTGTTTCAATCAGGTTTACTTTGTGAAGTGTACAATCGATTTGTCAATCAATTAGCCTGTAAAACAGGGTGCCACTGACTTGTGCAGTTTTCATTTCTAATTGTGTCAGTTGATTGCCCAATCGATTATACAATCACAAACAGATATGTTTCCTTACACCCTTGTTATGAAATCGATTTCCCAATCGATTTACTCAGTCAAAATTCAACTTTTGTTGATTTCTTGTGTTCCAAGCAATTTGTTTCAAGTGTGTAGGATTGGATTGTTGTACCTGAAATCTTGCTCAATTGAAATGTTAGATTTATCATATGATGTATGAACATTGTATGTTTGTTAATTATGTCAAAACTAGGATTAAGAGGACTAAAGTCCAACAATCTCCCCCTTTTTGCATAAGTGACAATCATACAATTTTAACTTGAGCATTTCAAGACATAACATTAACAACATTTCATAGCATCATATATGTACCATTATTGGATCATAAAAAATAGTGTATCAGATCAGAGCATAACAGTACAAATGCTATTTATCAAAATCAGAGTATTATTACATTATTTATTACATTATTAATAATTCATTATCAGGTATCAGAGCAAAAACATCAGAGTGTAAAAACAATGCAACAACAGGCAGAAAACAATTCCTCCCCCTATGTCAGTTAAGGCAAAAAGGCAGAAAACAATTCCTCCCCCTATGTTAAAGAACATAAGCATTGGGGTTGAAATCATATAACATGGTATATCAGAGCAATGAAATTCATGTGTATCATATCAAAGACAATCATAGCAGTTAATGAGCATATCAAATGATTAAGATAAATGAATTCGGAGAGAAAATGGAATAAACGTTTAAATTCAGTATAGATCAAATGAGTACAACAAGTCATGGCAAAACAGCACAGATCCTAAAACTCCTAATCTCCTAGTCTAGGCTGGTCCTCACTATTATCCACGGGAGAGGTTGAGACCGCTGTATTACCCTCAGCAGGTGTCTCCTCAACGTGAGTCCCAGGGTGATCTAGGGGATCTGGGTTAGGTTCTTCTGCTGCTTGACGACCGATGTATGCGATGTCTTCAAACGACAGCTTGATGCCTAAGTGTGCTTGAATCGCATCCACATCCTGAACAACCGAATTCAAGGATGCCTGCAGAGTCCTTAAATTTTCTTCCAATCTGGACTGTGATTCTAGCATCTTGGCATTGTGTGCCATTTGAGCTTCAATGAATTCCATTTTTTTGGCAACAAAATCAGGAGGGGCTGAGGCAGTAGCAGGTTGAGGCTGAGGTTGTGGCTGAGGCTGTGCTGGTTCAACAGCAGCTTGAGGTCTTATCCATATTCCGTGTAACCTTTTCAATTGCATTTGATTCACAATTGATTCTCCAAATATCAGAGTGGTTTTTGCAGATTCTTCATTACCAAATGAAACCTTGAAATGTTTAAGAATCTTTGTGATCAGCTGTGGATAAGGTAACTTAAGCTTGCTCTGAGAAGCTTCCAGCATGTGCATTAGCACAATCCAAGTCCAACTCATCCTTAGCTCTTTAGATAAGCCCCATAACAGTAGTATGTCCAACTTCTGGACTACTGCATGGTGTCCTGATCTTGGTACAAGCATACGAGTAAGTGTGTACATCAACATCCTATGTTGTACCTTCATTTGACCAATGGGCAATGAAATAGATTCAACGAACCCATCGATCATCAGGTCCTTTAGTGCTGCATGCCTGTCAATAGATTCTTCCCAACCTTCGTCAGCCGTATCAGCTTCCGAATTGCCATCGATAGACTTGCCGTAAAATGGCAATCCTGACAAG
>NW_027333891.1:0-386 GCF_000331145.2 Cicer arietinum
ACTAAAATGAACCAAAATTCGTATTTTTGAACAAAACAATGGCTAGTTTTTGAAATCTGATACATAAATTGGAAGACAATTTTAAATTTAGGAGAAGAATTCTATAAGGGTCTCTCGGTCCTCGATTTCATCTGGACTTTGTAGGTGATTTTCTTACCCCTCGACAAAAAATGATCGAAATCTATATTTTTGGACAAAACGATGGCAAGTGTTTGAAATCTGGCGCAGAACCTAACAACCAGTAATAAATTTTGGAGAAGAATGCTATCAGGGTCTCCAAGTCCTAGGTTTCATCTGGACTTTCTGGGTGATTTTCGTACCACCCGACAAAAAATGGACGGGAATCCGTATTTTCGAACAAGATGATTGCTAGTATTTGAAATCTA
>NW_027333891.1:1397-2099 GCF_000331145.2 Cicer arietinum
ACATGATAAATCTAATATTTGAATTGAGCAAGATTTCAGGAACAACAATCCAATCCTACACACTTGGAACAAATTGCTTGGAACACAAGAAATCAACAAAAGTTGATTATTCACTGAGTAAATCGATTGGGAAATCGATTTCATAACAAGGGTGTAAGGATAAGTATATGTTTGTGATTGTATAATCGATTGGGAAATCGACTGACTAAATTAGAATTGAAAATTGAACAAGTCAGTGGCAACCTGATTTACAGGTTAATCGATTGACAAATCGATTGTGCATATCACAAAATGAAAACTGATTGCAACTAATCGACTGGCAAATCGATTGGGAAGTCACAGGGCACTAGGAAATCGATTGGCAAATCGATTGCCTAAATAAAATTTCAAAAGGAACTTAAGCCTTGACTAACACAATCGATTGGACAATCTATTGTGAGAATTTCAATCAAGTTAAGTTTGGTTGCAATCGATTGGGAAATCGATTGAACTAAACATCTGGTAAGAATTTTTCAGAAAACAAATACCAAATCGACTGGCACTTTGATTAAGATGAAATTAACTGAGTCACTGTTTTGAAACACAATCGTTTGGGAAATCGATTGACACAAACTTTTTGAAACACAATCGATTGGGGAGTCGATTGAAACAATGTTTTGATATCACAGTAAATTCCCAGTTTGTGGCAAAATCGATTATGCG
>NW_027333892.1:0-1983 GCF_000331145.2 Cicer arietinum
CCTATTTTTGCGGTATTTTCTTTGTAGCAACGCGTATATACAATTACGACGCATTAATTTGCACGTGCGATCATACCAGCACTAATGCACCGGATCCCATCAGACCTTCGCAGTTAGGCGTGCTTGGGTGAGAGTAGTACTAGGATGGGTTACCTCCAGGGAAGTCCTCGTGTTGCACCTTTTTTTTATTCTATTTTTTGCCGAAAAATTCACGGAACAGTTGATCAAAAAGCGATTTTCGGGTCGGTTGTTTTATTTGTTGTTGGAAATAAATATAAGATTAGTTTGTCTTTACAAAGAAAGTTTCATGCTTCGGATGGATTTCAATTAGTTAGTCGGGGGTGCCTATTTTTGCGGTATTTTCTTTGTAGCAACGCGTATATACAATTACGACGCATTAATTTGCAGGTGCGATCATACCAGCACTAATGCACCGGAACCCATCAGAACTCCGCAGTTAAGCGTGCTTGGGCGAGAGTAGTACTAAGATGGGTGACCTCCTGGGAAGTCCTCGTGTTGCACCTTTTTTTTTATTCTATTTTTTGCCGAAAAATTCACGGAACAGTTGATCAAAAAGCGATTTTCGTGTCGGTCGTTTTATTTGTTGTTGGAAATAAATATAAGATTAGTTTGTCTTTACAAAGAAAGTTTCATGCTTCGGATGGATTTCAATTAGTTAGTCGGGAGTGCCTATTTTTGCGGTATTTTCTTTGTAGCAACGCGTATATACAATTACGACGCATTAATTTACAGGTGCGATCATACCAGCACTAATGCACCGGAACCCATCAGAACTCCGCAGTTAAGCGTGCTTGGGCGAGAGTAGTACTAGGATGGGTGACCTCCTGGGAAGTCCTCGTGTTGCACCTTTTTTTTTATTCTATTTTTTGCCGAAAAATTCACGGAACAGTTGATCAAAAAGCGATTTTCGTGTCGGTCGTTTTATTTGTTGTTGGAAATAAATATAAGATTAGTTTGTCTTTACAAAGAAAGTTTCATGCTTCGGATGGATTTCAATTAGTTAGTCGGGGGTGCCTATTTTTGCGGTATTTTCTTTGTAGCAACGCGTATATACAATTACGACGCATTAATTTACAGGTGCGATCATACCAGCACTAATGCACCGGATCCCATCAGAACTCCGCAGTTAAGCGTGCTTGGGCGAGAGTAGTACTAGGATGGGTGACCTCCTGGGAAGTCCTCGTGTTGCACCTTTTTTTTTATTCTATTTTTTGCCGAAAAATTCACGGAACAGTTGATCAAAAAGCGATTTTCGTGTCGGTCGTTTTATTTGTTGTTGGAAATAAATATAAGATTAGTTTGTCTTTACAAAGAAAGTTTCATGCTTCGGATGGATTTCAATTAGTTAGTCGGGGGTGCCTATTTTTGCGGTATTTTCTTTGTAGCAACGCGTATATACAATTACGACGCATTAATTTACAGGTGCGATCATACCAGCACTAATGCACCGGATCCCATCAGAACTCCGCAGTTAAGCGTGCTTGGGCGAGAGTAGTACTAGGATGGGTGACCTCCTGGGAAGTCCTCGTGTTGCACCTTTTTTTTTATTCTATTTTTTGCCGAAAAATTCACGGAACAGTTGGGGGAACAGTTGATCAAAAAGCGATTTTCGTGTCGGTCGTTTTATTTGTTGTTGGAAATAAATATAAGATTAGTTTGTCTTTACAAAGAAAGTTTCATTCTTCGGATGGATTTCAATTAGTTAGTCGGGGGTGCCTATTTTTGCGGTATTTTCTTTGTAGCAACGCGTATATACAATTACGACGCATTTATTTTCAGGTGCGATCATACCAGCACTAATGCACCGGATCCCAACAGAACTCCGCAGTTAACCGTGCTCGGGCCAGAGTAGTACTAGGATGGGTGACCTCCTGGGAAGTCCTCGTGTTGCACCTTTTTTTTATTCTGTTTTTTGCCGAAAAATTCACGGAACAGTTGATCAAAAAGCGATTTTCGGGTCGG
>NW_027333893.1:0-1415 GCF_000331145.2 Cicer arietinum
GTTTAAAACCCTAGTTGGACAAGAATAAGTCTAGGGAAGATGAAAATGACGTAGATGTTCATGAAAATGACATAAACACACCTATTGGATGCACAAGATTGGTTAAAAACACTAATTGGACAAGAATAAGCCAAAGGAAGACGAAAATGACCTTAATGTTTATCCAATGACACAAATGAACTTATTGGATGCACAAGATTGGTTAAAAACCCTAATTGGACAAGAATAAGCCAAGGAAGGACATAAATGACCTAGATGTTCATCCAATGACACAAACACACCTATTGGATGCACAAGATTTGTTAAAAATCCTAATTGGACAAGAATATGCCAAGGAAGGATGAAGGTGACCTAAATGTTCATCCAATGACACAAACACACCTATTGGATGCACAAGATTGGTTAAAAACCCTAATTGGACAAGAATAAGCCAAGGAAGGACATAAATGACCTAGATGTTCATCCAATGACACAAACACACCTATTGGATCCACAAGATTGGTTAAAAACCCTAATTGGACAAAAATAAGTCAAGGGAAGACGAAAATAACCTAAATGTTTATCCAATGACACAAACACACTTATTGAATGCACAAGATTGGTTAAAAACCCTAATTAGACTAGATGAAACCTAAGGAGGACGAAAATGACCTAAATGTTCATCCAATGACACAAATGAACTTATTGGATGTACAAGATTGTTTAAAAACCCTAATTGGACAAAAATAAGCCAAGGTAGGACGAAAATGGCTAAAGTGTTCATCCAATGACACAAACACACCTATTGGATCCACAAGATTGGCTAAAAACCCTAATTGGACAAAAATAAGCTAAGGGAAGACGAAAATGACCTAAATGTTTATCCAATGACACAAACACACTTATTGGATGCACAATATTGGTTAAAAACCCTAATTAGACTAGATTAAACCTAGGGAGGACGAAAATGACCTTAATGTTCATCCAATGACACAAATCAACTTATTGGATGCACAAGATTGTTTAAAAACCCTAATTGGACAAGAATAAGCAGAGGGAGGACGAAAATGACCTAAATGTTCATCCAATGACACAAACACACCTATTGGATGCACAAGATTAGTTTAAAACCCTAGTTGGACAAGAATAAGTCTAGGGAAGATGAAACTGACGTAGATGTTCATGCAATGACATAAACACACCTATTGGATGCACAAGATTGGTTAAAAACACTAATTGGACAAGAATAAGCCAAGGGAGGACGAAAATTACTTAAATGTTCAACCAATGACACAAACACACCTATTGGATGCACAAGACTGGTCAAAAACCCTAATTGGACAAGAATAAGCCAAGCGAAGACCTATTTGTTTATCCAATGACACAAACACACCTATTGGATGCACAAGTTTGGTTAAAACCCCTAATTGGACTAG
>NW_027333894.1:0-2199 GCF_000331145.2 Cicer arietinum
ACGACAACTCGTTATTTTGTTAGAAGTACCTTTTAATTTTATTTTTAAATAGTTAAAAAAAAAAGATGTTCATTTCTTATATCAATTGAATGAATTTAATTATTAAATATATGTTATTAGGAAATAGTATCTATATCATTGTTTTTTCTTTCTCCTTGATTATATATAGAGTATGTTTATATAGAGTAGTTGATTGTAAATCTATTATAATGTTATTAAGTTGTTAGATGTGTTTAATATTTAAAGAAAAAAAAAACTTACTCTCTGTGTTAGACATAAATTAAATTTGTTGAACGATTGGTGATATGATTTAGACTTTATTTTAAGGAGTAAAACTAGTAATATTTGGTTTGAAAAAAAAATAGTTGAAATTGACAACGTATTTGGAATGCGTTTCATTTAACCAAACTAAATGATCTACGTTATTATTGACAAAATTTATATGTAATTTTTTTTTTTATGTAAATTATAGTGAATAACTCTACGGTATTTTATTTCATAATCGAATGATAAATAAAAGTGTTAATTGATCTATTTTGTCATGTTAGTCTATCATGCTATGTCAGTTGATTTTTACGTGATGTGCTTAACTGGAGATTGAATTTCCTAAATATGTTTATAGACTAAGTTTGAATCTGGTGGTAAGTTAGATAATAGTTCACTCATTCCAAATTTCGAGGATGAAATTCTTTAACAAGGGGAGAATTGTAACACCCCAAATTTTATAATAAACTATTTTATTAATTAAATAGAATTTTAATAATTAACTTGATGTTAAAATTATTTTATGATATATATTGATTAATTTTTGGATTAATTTCTGTTATATGTGTGTTTTCTACAATATGATAGTTTTATACATATTTGACTAAACGAGTGATGTAAATAATAATGTTATATTTTTATTATTTTATATATTTTTCTAAAAAAATAAGAGTATATTAGTTTAAATATTTTAAAGAATAAGATTTAGGTGATTTAGTGTAAATATGCACTTAATTATATTTGATTATTTCCAAAGATATCTTATTTCAATTATTTATTTTTTAAAAAATATCATGAGATAGAATTGATATTGTGTTTGATTTCTTTTATTTTTATATATTTTTTTATGACATTGTGATTTTATATATATTTATTATGATTTAGTAATTAATGTAAAGTGTTGGTGAAATATTTATTTATTTTATAATTTTAACTATTTTCTAATATGATGGTATTATTATAATGTGAGTATTTTGAGAAATAAGTATAATTGTAGATATTATTTTGAATGTGATAGTTTTAATTATTAGTAATATGTTTTTTTTATATTGATTATTTTAATTACTCTAATTTAGCATATATTAATTATGAAATATTAGTAATGTTTTAAAAATTACATCATGTTTGGAAGAATATTAAAAAAAATGAGATTAAGTAACAATTAATTTTGTTTTAGAAAAATAAAAATAATAATAGTAAAACATATATTAAATAAGGGACAAATGAGCTTGACCCATTTATGTTAACCCTAATTATGTTAATAAAATAAAAATAAGAAAAGTAAGAAAGGAGCTGCAGTAGCCGTAAAACCAAAGAGAAAGACAACAACAACCTATAGTTTGACACCGACGATCGATAATTGTTCATGAAACGTTTCTCCGTTCTTGTCCAAATTTCAGAATATCGTTTTATTCATTTAGGTAGTCAAATAAACATACTTCCTCATATTTTTTAACCATCCAAATTTCTCTCTAAAATACCCGACTTCTTCGTTTATAAAATTCCTTAGTTTGAACCGTTCTCCTTCACCATAAGTCCAATTTGAGTGAAACCAACGCCAAAACGACCGTGTGAAAAATTTCTATTTTATCCAATGGTTTGTTTTCTGATTTATGGTAAGTTTCCTAGACCGAAATTCGAATTTAGTTTTTAGAGTATCTTCTCATAAACTATTTTTAACGTTTACCCATAAACTGTCGAGTTAGATCGATTGATGGACAAAGAGTCAATGAACAAAGGCTGTTTGCTCGTGGAATCGTATTCGTGTGTGAAAGTGTCGAAATAAGGTAAGGGGTGAGAGAGCATTTGAATTCATGAGTATTATATATTGTCAGATGAACCGGAAAACCGTATTTCCCAACGATTCATCCAGGGTTCGCTACGTACGACAGTATCCCTTTGAGGGATAAATTAATTAATGTGAAAATATGGAAA
>NW_027333895.1:0-1112 GCF_000331145.2 Cicer arietinum
TGTGTTTCAAGTTCCGCGTCAGATTTCAAACACTATCTATGGTCTTGTTCGAAAATACAGATTCGGTCCATTTTTGTGGTGTGGTACAAAAATTGCCCGAAAAATCCAGATGAAATCGAAGACCGGGAGACCCTTATAAAATTCTTCTCCTAAATATATAACAGTGTTTTCGGATTCCGCGTCAAATTTCAAACACTAGCCATCGTTTGGTCAGAAAATACAGATATTGGTCCATTTTTGTCGAGGGGTACGAAAATCGCCCAGAAAATACATATATTGGTCCATTTTTTTCGAGGACCGAGAGACTCTTATAGCATTCTTCTTCTAAATTTACAAATGTGTTTTGGGTTGCACGTAAGATTTCAATACATATATCAGTCCATTTTAGCCGGGTGGCACGAAAATTGCCCGAAATGGCCAGATGAAATCGAGGACCAGAAGAATCTTATAGCATTTTTCTCCTAAATTTATAACTTTGTTCCTTGTTCCTGGTCAAATTTCAAACACCAGCCCTCGTCTAGTCCGAAAATATAGATTTCGGTCCATTTTTGTCAGGTAGTACAAAAATTGCCCGAAAAGTCCAGATGATATCGAGGACCGAGAGACCCTTACAACATTCTTCTCTTAAATATATAAAAGTGTTTCACGTAATGCGTCAGATTTCAAACACTAGACATCGTCTTGTTCGAAAATACAAATTTCGGTCCATTTTTGTCGTGTGGTACGAAAATAGCCCGAAAAGTCTAGATGAAATCGAGGACTGAGCGACCCTTATATCATTCTTCTCCTTAATATATAATAGTTTTTCGGGTTCCGTGTCAGATTTCAAACACTAGTAATCGTCTGGTCCGAAAATATAGATTTTGGTCAATTTTTGTCACGGGGTATGAAAATCGCCATAAAAGTCTAGATTAAATCGAGGACCGAGAGACACTTGTAGCATTCTTCTTCTAAATTTATGACTGTATTTCGGTTTCCGGGTTAGATTTCAAACACTAGCCATTGAATTGTTCGAAAATACGGATTTCGGTCCATTTTAGTCGGGTGGTACGTAAATTGACTAAAATGTCCAGATGAAATCGAGGACCAGGAGTCTCTTATAGCATTCTTCT
>NW_027333895.1:1147-3028 GCF_000331145.2 Cicer arietinum
ACGAAAATCACCTGAAATGTCCAGATGAAATCGAGGACCAGGAGATTCTTATTGCATTCTTTTCCTAAATTTATAACTGTGTTTCGGGTTCCGAGTCACATTTCTTATACAAGCTATCGTCTGGTCCGAAAATACACATTTCGGTCCCTTTTTGTCGGGTGGTACGAAAATCGCCCGAAAAGTCCAAATGTAATTGAGAACCAGGAAACCATTATTGCATTGTTCTCCTAAATTTTATAACAGTATTTCGTGTTCCGCATTAGATTTAAAAAACTAACCATAGTTATGTTCGAAAAAATGGATTTTGGTAAATTTTTGTCGGGTGGTACGAAAATCCCCCGAAAAGTCCAAATGAAATCGAGGACCAAGAGACCCTTTTAACATTCTTCTCCTAAATATAAAATAGTGTTTCAGGTTCCGCGTCAGATTTCAAGCACTAGCTATCGTCTGGTTTGAAAATACAGATTTTGGTCCATTTTTGTCGAGGGGTACGACACTTGCCCGAAAAGTTCAGATTAAATCGAGGACCGAGAGTTCCTTATAGCATTCATCTTCTAAATTTATAACAATGTTTCGGTTTTCGCGTTAGATTTTAAGCACTAGCCATCGTCTTGTTCGAAAATACAGATTTTGTTCCATTTTTGTAAGGTGGTACGAAAATCGCCGAAAAGTCCAGATGAAATCGAGGATCGAGAGACCCTTATAACATTCTTCTTCAAAATTAATAATTGTGTTTCGGTTTCCGCGTATGATTTCAAACAATAGCCATCATCTTGTTCGAAAATATGGATATCAATCCATTTTAGTCAGGTGGTACGAAAATTGCCCGAAATGTCAAGATGAAATCGAGGACCAGAAGACTCTTGTAGAATTCTTCTCCTAAATTTATAACTGTGTTTCAGGTTCCGTGTCAGTTATCAAACACTATCCATCGTCTTATTCGAAAATACGGATTTCTGTCCATTTTTGTCGGGTGGTATGAAAATCGCATGAAAAGTCCAGATGAAATCGAGGACCAGAAGACTCTTGTAGAATTCTTCTCCTAAATTTATAACTGTGTTTCAGGTTCCGTGTCAGTTATCAAACACTATCCATCGTCTTATTCGAAAATACGGATTTCTGTCCATTTTTGTCGGGTGGTATGAAAATCGCATGAAAAGTCCAGATGAAATCGAGGACCGAGAGACCCTTTTAACATTCTTCTCCTTAATATATAACAGTGTTTCAGGTTCCGCGCCATATTTCAAATACTAGCTATCATCTGGTTTGAAAATGTAGATTTTGGTCCATGTTTGTATAGGGGTACAAAAAGTGCCAGAAAGGGTTTAGATGAAATCGAGGACCGAGAGACCCTTATAGCATTCTTCTTCTAAATTTATAAAAGTGTTTCGGTTTTCGCGTCAGATTTCAAACACTAGCCGTCATCGTGTTTGAAAATACGAATTTCGATCAATTTTAGTCAAGTGGTAAAAAAATCACCCGAAATGTCCAGATGAAATCGAGGACCGGAATACCCTTATAGAATTCTTCTCCTAAATATATAACAGTGTTTCGGGTTCCGCATCAGATTTCAAACACTACCCATCGTCTAGTCCGAAAATACAGATTTTGATCCATTTTTGAAGAGGGATACAAAAATTACCCGTAAAGTCCAGATGAAATCGAGGACCTAGAGACCCTTATAGCATTCATCTCCTAAATTTATAAATGTGTTTCGGGTTCCGCGCCAGATTTCAAACACTGGCCACGTCTTGTTCGAAAATACGCATTTCGGTACATTTCTGTGGTGTAGTCCAAATGAAATCGAGGACCGAGAGTCCCTCATAGCATTCTTCTCCTAAATATATAACAGTTATTCGAGTTCCGCGTCATATTGCCAAC
>NW_027333896.1:0-831 GCF_000331145.2 Cicer arietinum
TATAAATTTTGGAGAAGAATGCTATTAGGGTCTCTTGGTCCTCGATTTCATCTGGACTATTCGGGCGATTTTCGTACCCCTCGACAAAATTGGACTAAAATTTGTATTTTCAGACCAGACTTGGGCTAGTGTTTTAAATCTTGCGCAGAACTCGAATCACAGTTATAAATTTTGGAGAAGAATGATATAAGGGTCTCCTCGTCCTCGATTTCATCTAAACTTTTTGGGCGGTTTTCATACGATCCAACTAAAATGGACTAAAATGGTCCTCGATTTCTAGTGTTTGAAATCTGACGCGTAACCCGAAACTCAGTAATAAATTTAGGAGAAGAATTCTATAAGGGTCTCCCTGTCCTCGATTTCATTTGGGCTTTTCGGGCGAATTTTGTACCAACCGACAAAAATGGACCAAAATCCGTATTTTTTAACAAGACAATTTCTAGTTTTTAAAATCTGAGACAGAACCCGAAAATCAGTTATAAATTTAGGGGAAGAATGCTATAAGGGTCTCCCGGTCCTCAATTTCATCTGGGCTTTTCGGGCGATTTTTTGTACCACCCGACAAAAATGGACCGAAATTCGTATTTTCGAACCAGACGATGGCTAGTGTTTGAAATTTGGCACGAAACCTGAAACACAAATATAAATTTCGGAGAAGAATGCTATTAGGGTATCTTGGTCTTCGTTTTCATCGGGATATTTCGGGAGATTTTCGTACCCCTCGACAAAAATGGACTAAAATCTGTATTTCCGGACCAGACTTGGGCTAGTGTTTGAAATCTAGCACGGAATTCGAAACACATTTAAATTTTTTGGAGAATAATGCTATAA
>NW_027333896.1:1232-1507 GCF_000331145.2 Cicer arietinum
ATTTTTGAACAAGACAATTGCTAGTGTTTGAAATCTGAGGCAGAACCCGAAACTCAATTATAAATTTTGGATAACAATGCTATAAGGGTCTCCTGGTCCTCGATATGATCTGGTCTTTTTGGGCTATTTTCGTACCACTTGACAAAAATGGACAGAAATTCGAATTTTCGGACCAGACGATGGCTAGTGTTTGAAATTTGGCGCGAAACCCAAAACACAATTATAAATTTTGGAGAAGAATGCTATTAGGGTCTCTCGGTCCTTGAATTTATCTG
>NW_027333897.1:0-318 GCF_000331145.2 Cicer arietinum
ATATGTTCATTTGTTTTATTGGATTAACATTTAGGTCATTTTCGTCCTCCCTAGGTTTATTCTCTTCCAGTTAGGGTTTTTAACCAATCTTGTGCATCTAATAAGTTCATTTGTGTCTTAGGATTAACATTTAAGTTATTTTCGTCCTCCTTAAGTTTATTCTAGTTCATTTAGGGTTTTTAACAAATCTTGTGCATCCAATAGGTGTGTTTGTGTCATTGGATGAACATTTAGGTCATTTTTGTCCTACCTAGACTTATTCTTGTCCAATTAAGGTTTTTAACCAATCTTGTGCATGCAATAAGTTCATTTGTGTCA
>NW_027333897.1:412-1056 GCF_000331145.2 Cicer arietinum
TAGGTCATTTTCGTCCTCCCTAGGCTTATTCTTGTCCAATTAGGGTTTTTAACCAATCTTGTGCATGCAATAAGTTCATTACTGTCATTGGATGAACATTTAGGTCATTTTTGTCCTCCCTAGGCTTATTCTTGTCCAGTTAGGGTTTTTAACCAATCTTGTGAATCTAATAAGTTCATTTGTGTCTTTGGATTAACATTTAAGTTGTTTTCGTCCTCCTTGAGTTTATTCTAGTTCATTTAGGGTTTTTAACAAATCTTGTGCATCCAATAGGTGTGTTTGTGTCATTCGATGAACATTTAGGTCATTTTCATCCTCCCTAGACTTATTCATGTCCAATTAGGGTTTTTAACCAATCTTGTGTATCCAATAAGTTCATTTATGTCATTGGATTAACATTTTGGTCATTTTCTTCCTCTGTAGGCTTATTCTTGTCCAATTAGGTTTTTTAACCAATCTTTTGCATCCAATATGTTCATTTGTGTCATTGGATTAACATTTAGGTCATTTTCGTCCTCCCTAGGCTTATTCTTGTCCAATTAGGGTTTTTAACCAATCTTGTGCATCCTATAGGTGTGTTTGTGTCATTGGATGAACATTTAGGTCATTTTCGTCCTCCCTAGACTTATTCTTGTCCAATTAAG
>NW_027333897.1:2185-2981 GCF_000331145.2 Cicer arietinum
TAGGTCATTTTCGTCCTCCCTAGGCTTATTCTTGTCCAATTAGGGTTTTTAACCAATCTTGTGCATCCAATAAGTTCATTTGTGTCATTGGATTAACATTTTGGTCATTTTCGTCCTCCGTAGGCTTATTCTTGTCCAATTAAGATTTTTAACCAATAATGTGCATGCAATAAGGTCATTTGTGTCATTGGATTAACATTTAAGTCCTTTTCGTCCTCCCTAGGTTTACTCAAGTCCAATTAGGGTTTTTAACCAATCTTGTGCATCCAATAGGTGTGTTTGTGTCATTGGAGGAACATTTAGGTCATTTTCGTCCTCCTTAGGCTTATTCTTGTCCAATGTGGGTTTTTAACCAATCTTGTCCACCCAATATGTTCATTTGTGTCATTGGATTAACATTTAGGTCATTTTCGTCCTCCCTAGGCTTGTTCTTGTCCAATTACGATTTTTAACCAATCTTGTGCATCCAATAGGTGTGTTTGTGTCATTGGATGAATAATTAGGTCATTTTCTTCCTCCCTAGGCTTATTCTTGTCCAATTAGGGTTTTTAATCAAGCTTGTGCATCCAATAAGTTCAATTGTGTCATTGGATTCACATTTAAGTCACTTTCGTCCTCCGTGAGTTTATTCTAGTTCAATTAGGATTTTTAACAAATCTTGTGCATCCAATAGGTTCATTTGTGTCATTGGATGAACATTTAGGTCATTTTCGTCCTACCTAGGCTTATTCTTGTCCAATTAGGGTTTTTAACCAATCTTGTGCATCCAATAAGTTCATTTGTGTCATTGGATTGA
>NW_027333898.1:0-209 GCF_000331145.2 Cicer arietinum
GAATGGAGTCATCAAACTTGAATATGTGAATACAACAGAACAACTAGCAGATATCTTCACGAAGGCATTACCAAAAGAAAGTTTTTTGAACATAAGGATGAAACTAGAGATCATTGATCCTAGTGAGATATAAGTTTTTCTGTGATTTTGGTATTTATCAGTGAAGTTTTCCAGATTAATCGATTTGGAAATCGATTACTTGATGAAAA
>NW_027333899.1:0-3195 GCF_000331145.2 Cicer arietinum
TCCTCCCTAGGCTTATTCTTGTCCAATTATGGATTTTAACCAATCTTGTGCATCCAATAAGTTCATCTGTGTCATTGAATTAACATTTAGGTCATTTTCGTCCTCCATAGGCTTATTCTTGTCCAATTAGGGTTTTTAACCAATCTTGTGCTTCCAATAAGTTCATTTGTGTCATTGGTTTGACATTTAGGTCATTTTCGTCCTCCCTATGCTTATTCTTGTCCCATTGGGGTTTTTAACGAATCTTGTGCATCGAATAAGTTCATTTGTGTTATTGGATTAACATTTAGGTTAATTTCGTACTCCCTAGGCTTATTCTTGTCCAATTTGGCTTTTTAACCAAACTTGTGCATCCAATAAGTTCATTTGTGTCATTGGATTAACATTTAGGTCATTTTCGTCCTCCCTAGGCTTATTCTTGTCCAATTATGGATTTTAACCAATATTGTGCATCCAATAAGTTCATCTGTGTTATTGAATTAACATTTAGGTCATTTTCGTCCTCCCTAGGCTTATTCTTGTCCCATTAGGGTTTTTAACGAATCTTGTGCATCCAATAAGTTCATTTGAGTCATTGGATTAACATTTAGGTCATTTTCGTCCTCCCTAGACTTATTCTTGTCCAATTAGGATTTTTAACCAATCTTGTGCATCCAATAGGTGTGTTTGTGTCAGTGGATGAACATTTAGGTGATTTTTGTCCTCCCTAGGGTTATTCTTGTCCAATTAGGGTTTTTAACCCATCTTCTGCATCCAATAAGTTCATTTGAGTCATTGGATTAACATTTAGGTCATTTTCGTCCTCCCTAGACTTATTCTTGTCCAATTAGGATTTTTAACCAATCTTGTGCATCCAATAGGTGTGTTTGTGTCAGTGGATGAACATTTAGGTGATTTTTGTCCTCCCTAGGGTTATTCTTGTCCAATTAGGGTTTTTAACCCATCTTCTGCATCCAATAAGTTCATTTGAGTCATTGGATTAACATTTAGGTCATTTTCGTCCTCCCTAGACTTATTCTTGTCCAATTAGGATTTTTAACCAATCTTGTGCATCCAATAGGTGTGTTTGTGTCAGTGGATGAACATTTAGGTGATTTTTGTCCTCCCTAGGGTTATTCTTGTCCAATTAGGGTTTTTAACCCATCTTCTGCATCCAATAAGTTCATTTGAGTCATTGGATTAACATTTAGGTCATTTTCGTCCTCCCTAGACTTATTCTTGTCCAATTAGGATTTTTAACCAATCTTGTGCATCCAATAGGTGTGTTTGTGTCAGTGGATGAACATTTAGGTGATTTTTGTCCTCCCTAGGGTTATTCTTGTCCAATTAGGGTTTTTAACCCATCTTCTGCATCCAATAAGTTCATTTGAGTCATTGGATTAACATTTAGGTCATTTTCGTCCTCCCTAGACTTATTCTTGTCCAATTAGGATTTTTAACCAATCTTGTGCATCCAATAGGTGTGTTTGTGTCAGTGGATGAACATTTAGGTGATTTTTGTCCTCCCTAGGGTTATTCTTGTCCAATTAGGGTTTTTAACCCATCTTCTGCATCCAATAAGTTCATTTGAGTCATTGGATTAACATTTAGGTCATTTTCGTCCTCCCTAGACTTATTCTTGTCCAATTAGGATTTTTAACCAATCTTGTGCATCCAATAGGTGTGTTTGTGTCAGTGGATGAACATTTAGGTGATTTTTGTCCTCCCTAGGGTTATTCTTGTCCAATTAGGGTTTTTAACCCATCTTCTGCATCCAATAAGTTCATTTGAGTCATTGGATTAACATTTAGGTCATTTTCGTCCTCCCTAGACTTATTCTTGTCCAATTAGGATTTTTAACCAATCTTGTGCATCCAATAGGTGTGTTTGTGTCAGTGGATGAACATTTAGGTGATTTTTGTCCTCCCTAGGGTTATTCTTGTCCAATTAGGGTTTTTAACCCATCTTCTGCATCCAATAAGTTCATTTGAGTCATTGGATTAACATTTAGGTCATTTTCGTCCTCCCTAGACTTATTCTTGTCCAATTAGGATTTTTAACCAATCTTGTGCATCCAATAGGTGTGTTTGTGTCAGTGGATGAACATTTAGGTGATTTTTGTCCTCCCTAGGGTTATTCTTGTCCAATTAGGGTTTTTAACCCATCTTCTGCATCCAATAAGTTCATTTGAGTCATTGGATTAACATTTAGGTCATTTTCGTCCTCCCTAGACTTATTCTTGTCCAATTAGGATTTTTAACCAATCTTGTGCATCCAATATGTTCATTTGTGTCATTGGATTAACATTTAGGTGATTTTTGTCCTCCCTAGGGTTATTCTTGTCCAATTAGGGTTTTTAACCACTCTTGTGCATCCAATATGTGTGTTTGTGTCATTGAATGAACATTATGGTTAATTTCGTCCTCCCTAGGCTTATTCTTGTCCAATTAGAGTTTTGTAACCAAACTTGTGCATTCAATAAGTTCATTTGTGTCATTGGTTTAACATTTAGGTTATTTTTGTCCTCCCTTGGCTTATTCTTGTCCAATTATGGATTTTAACCAATCTTGTGCATCCAATAAGTTCATCTGTGTCATTGAATTAACATTTAGGTCATTTTCGTCCTCCCTAGGCTTAGTCTTGTCTAATTAGGGTTTTTATCCAATCTTGTGCATCCAATAAGTTCATTTGAGTCATTGGATTAAGATTTTGGTCATTTTCATCCTCCCTAGGGTTATTCTTGTCCAATTATGGATTTTAACCAATCTTGTGCATCCAATAAGTTCATCTGTGTCATTGAATTAACATTTAGGTCACTTTCGTCCTCCCTAGGCTTAGTTTTGTCTAATTAGGGTTTTTATCCAATCTTGTGCATCCAATAAGTTCATTTGAGTCATTGGATTAAGATTTTGGTCATTTTCATCCTCCCTAGGGTTATTCTTGTCCAATTATGGATTTTAACCAATCTTGTGCATCCAATAAGTTCATCTGTGTCATTGAATTAACATTTAGGTCACTTTCGTCCTCCCTAGGCTTAGTTTTGTCTAATTAGGGTTTTTATCCAATCTTGTGCATCCAATAAGTTCATTTGAGTCATTGGATTAAGATTTTGGTCATTTTCATCCTCCCTAGGGTTATTCTTGTCCAATTATGGATTTTAACCAATCTTGTGCATCCAATAAGTTCATCTGTGTCATTGAATTAACATTTAGGTCA
>NW_027333899.1:4414-6240 GCF_000331145.2 Cicer arietinum
CTTATTCTTGTCCAATTAGGGTTTTTAACCAATCTTGTGCATCCAATAAGTTCATTTGAGTCATTGGATTAACATTTAGGTCATTTTCATCCTCCCTAGGGTTATTCTTGTCCAATTAGGGTTTTTAACTAATCTTGTTCTTCCAATAAGTTCATTTGTGTCATTGGTTTGACATTTAGGTCATTTTCGTCCTCCCTATGCTTATTCTTGTCCCATTGGGGTTTTTAACGAATCTTGTGCATCCAATAAGTTCATTTGTGTCATTGAATTAAAATTTAGGTCATTTTCGTCCTCCCTAGACTAATTCTTGTCCAATTAGGATTTTTAACCAATCTTGTGCTTCCAATAAGTTCATTTGTGTCATTGGTTTGACATTTAGGTCATTTTCGTCCTCCCTATGCTTATTCTTGTCCCATTGGGGTTTTTAACGAATCTTGTGCATTGGATTAACAATTAGGTTATTTTTGTCCTCCCTAGGTTTATTCATGTCCAATTAGGGTTTTTAACCAATCTTGTGCATCCAATAGGTGTGTTTGTGTCATTGGATGAACATTTAGGTTATTTTCGTCTTCCCTAGGCTTATTCTTATCCAATTAGGGTTTTTAACAAAACTTGTGCATCCAATAAGTTCATTTGTGTCATTGAATTAACATTTAGGTCATTTTTGGTCCTCCCTAGGCTTATTCTTGTCCCATTAGGATTTTTAACGAATCTAGTGCTTCCAATAAGTTCATTTGTGTCATTGGATTAACATTTAGGTCATTTTCGTCCTCCCTAGGCTTATTCTTGTCCAATTCGGGTTTTTAACCAATCTTGTGCATCCAATAGGTGTGTTTGTTTCATTGGATGAACATTTAGGTTATTTTTGTCCTCCATAGGCTTATTCTTGTCCAATTCGGGTTTTTAACCAATCTTGTGCATCCAATATGTTCATTGGTGTCATTGAATTAACATTTAGGTCATTTTCGTCCTCCCTAGGCTTATTCTTGTCCAATTAGGTTTTTTAACCAATCTTGTGCATCCAATATGTTCATTGGTGTCATTGAATTAACATTTAGGTCTTTTTCGTCCACCGTAGACTTATTCTTGTCCAATTAGGATTTTTAACCAATCTTGTGCATCCAATAAGTTCATTTGAGTCATTGGATTAACATTTAGGTCATTTTCGTCCTCCCTAGGCTTATTCTTGTCCAATTAGGGTTTTTAACCAATCTTGTGCATCCAATATGTTCATTTGTGTCATTGAATTAACATTAAGGTCTTTTTCGTCCACCCTAGACTTATTCTTGTCCAATTAGGATTTTTAACCAATCTTGTGCATCCAATAAGTTCATTTGAGTCATTGGATTAACATTTAGGTCATTTTCGTCCTCCCTAGGCTTATTCTTGTCCAATTAGGGTTTTTAACCAATCTTGTGCATCCAATATGTTCATTTGTGTCATTGAATTAACATTAAGGTCTTTTTCGTCCACCCTAGACTTATTCTTGTCCAATTAGGATTTTTAACCAATCTTGTGCATCCAATAAGTTCATTTGAGTCATTGGATTAACATTTAGGTCATTTTCGTCCTCCCTAGGCTTATTCTTGTCCAATTAGGGTTTTTAACCAATCTTGTGCATCCAATATGTTCATTTGTGTCATTGAATTAACATTAAGGTCTTTTTCGTCCACCCTAGACTTATTCTTGTCCAATTAGGATTTTTAACCAATCTTGTGCATCCAATAAGTTCATTTGAGTCATTGGATTATATTTTTGTCCTTCCTAGGCTTATTCTTGTCCAATTAGGGTTTTTAACCCATCTTCTGCATCCAATAAGTTCATTT
>NW_027333900.1:0-2104 GCF_000331145.2 Cicer arietinum
AATAAACCTAGGGAGGACGAAAATGACCTAAATGTTCATCCAATGTCACAAATGAACTTATTGATTGCACAAGATATGTTAAAAACCCTAATTGGACAAGAATAAGCTTAGGGAGGACGAAAATGACATAATTGTTTATTCAATGACACAAACACACCTATTGGATGCACACGATTGGTTAAAAACACATATTCGACAAGAATAAGCCTAAGGAGGACGAAAATGACCTAAATTTTCATCCAATGACACAAACACACCTATTGGATGCACAAGATTGGTTAAAAATGCTAATTGGACTAGAATAAACCTAGGGAGGACGAACTTGACCTAAATGTTCATCCAATGACACAAACACACCTATTGGATGCACAAGATTGGTTAACAACACTAATTGGACTAGAATAAACCTACGGAGGAAGAAAATCACCTAAACGTTAATCCGGTGATACAAATAAACTTATTGGATGCACAAGATTGGTTAAATACCCTAATTCGACTAGAATTAGCGTAAGGAGGGCGAAAATAACCTAAATGATAATCCGATAACACAAATGAACTTAATTGATGCTCAAGATTGATTAAAAACCCTAATTGGTAATGAATATGCCTAGGGAGGACGAAAATGAGCTAAATGTTCATCCAATGACACAAAAACACCTATTGGAGGCAAAAAATTGGTTAAAAACCCTAATTGGACAAGAATAAGCCTAGGGAGGACGAAAACGACCTAAATGTACATCTTATGACACAAACACACCTATTGGATGCACAAGATTGGTTAAAAACCCAAATTGGACTAGAATAAACCTTGGGAGGACGAAAACGACCTAAATGTACATCTTATGACACAAACACACCTATTGGATGCACAAGATTGGTTAAAAACCCAAATTGGACTAGAATAAACCTTGGGAGGACGAAAACGACCTAAATGTACATCTTATGACACAAACACACCTATTGGATGCACAAGATTGGTTAAAAACCCAAATTGGACTAGAATAAACCTTGGGAGGACGAAAACGACCTAAATGTACATCTTATGACACAAACACACCTATTGGATGCACAAGATTGGTTAAAAACCCAAATTGGACTAGAATAAACCTTGGGAGGACGAAAACGACCTAAATGTACATCTTATGACACAAACACACCTATTGGATGCACAAGATTGGTTAAAAACCCAAATTGGACTAGAATAAACCTTGGGAGGACGAAAACGACCTAAATGTACATCTTATGACACAAACACACCTATTAGATGCACAAGATTGGTTAAAAATCCTAATTGGACTAGAATAAGTCTAGGGAGGATGAAAGTGAGCAAAATGTTCATCCAATGACACAAACACACCTATTGGATGCACAAGATTGGTTAACAACACTAATTGGACTAGAATAAACCTACGGAGGAAGAAAATCACCTAAACGTTAATCCAGTGACACAAATAAACTTATTGGATGCACAAGATTGGTTAACAACACTAATTGGACTAGAATAAACCTACGGAGGAAGAAAATCACCTAAACGTTAATCCAGTGACACAAATAAACTTATTGGATGCACAAGATTGGTTAACAACACTAATTGGACTAGAATAAACCTACGGAGGAAGAAAATCACCTAAACGTTAATCCAGTGACACAAATAAACTTATTGGATGCACAAGATTGGTTAAATACCCTAATTCGACTAGAATAAGCGCAAGGAGGGCGAAAATAACCTAAATGATAATCCGATAACACAAATGAACTTATTGGATGCTCAAGATTGGTTTAAACCCTAATTGGTAACGAATAAGCCTAGGGAGGACGAAAGTGAGTTAAATGTTCATCCAATGACACAAAAACACCTATTGGATGCAAAAGATTGGTTAAAAACCCTAATTGGACAAGAATAAGCCTGGGGAGGACGAAAATGACCTAAATGTTTATCCGATGTCACAAATGAACTTATTGCATGAACAAGATAGGTTAAAAACTCTAATTTGACAAAAATAAACCTAGGGATGACGAAATTGACCAAAATATTCATGCTATAACACAAACAAACCTATTGGAAGCACAAGATTGGTTAAAAACCCCAATTGGACAAGAATAA
>NW_027333901.1:0-1896 GCF_000331145.2 Cicer arietinum
GGAAGCACAAGATTGGTTAAAAACCCTAATTAGACAAGAATAAGCCTAGCGAGGACGACAACGACAATGACTTAAATGTTAATCCAATGACACAAATGAACTTATTGGAAGCACATGATTGGTTAAAAACCCCAATTGGACAAGAATAAGCCTAATGAGGACGACAATGACCAAAATGTTAATCCAATGACACAAATTAACTTGTTGGATGCACAAGATTGGTTAAAAAACCTAATTGGACAAGAATAAGCCTAGGGAGGATGAAAATGACCTAAATGTTCATTCAATGACACAAATTACCTTATTGGATGTACAAGATTGGTTAAAAACCCTAATTAGACAAGATTAAGCCTAGGGATGACGAAAATGACCTAAATGTTCATTCAATGACACAAATTACCTTATTGGATGTACAAGATTGGTTAAAAACCCTAATTAGACAAGATTAAGCCTAGGGATGACGAAAATGACCTAAATGTTCATTCAATGACACAAATTACCTTATTGGATGTACAAGATTGGTTAAAAACCCTAATTGGACAAGAAAAAGCCTAGGGAGGATGAAAATGACCTAAATGTTAATCCAATGACACGAATGAACGTATTGTATGCACAAGATTGGTTAAAAACCCTAATTAGACAAGAATAAGCATATGGAGGACGAAATTGACTTAAATGTTAATCCAATGACACAAATGAACTTATTGGATGCACAAGAATTGTTAAAAACCTTAATTGGGCAAGAATAAGCCTAGGGAGGACAAAAATGTCCTTAATGTTAATCCAATAACACAAATGAACTTATTGGAAGCACATGATTGGTTAAAAACCCTAATTAGACAAGAATCAGCCTAGCGAGGACGAAAATGACTGAAATTTAAATCCAATGACACAAATGAACTTATTGGAAGCAGAAGATTGGTTAAAAACCCTAATTAGACAAGAATTAGCCTAGCGAGGACGAAAATGACTGAAATTTAAATCCAATGACACAAATGAACTTATTGGAAGCAGAAGATTGGTTAAAAACCCTAATTAGACAAGAATCAGCCTAGCGAGGACGAAAATGACTGAAATTTAAATCCAATGACACAAATGAACTTATTGGAAGCAGAAATTGGACAAGAATAAACCTATGGAGGACGAAAATGTCCTAAATGTTAATCCAATGACAAATGAACTTATTCGATGCACAAGTTTCGTTAAAAACCCTAATTGAACAAGAAAAAGCCTAGGGAGGATGAAAATGACCTAAATGTAAATCCAATGACACAAATGACCTTATTGGATGCACAAGTTTGGTTAAAAACCCTAATTGGACAAGAATCAGCCTAGTGAGGAGGAAAATGACCAAAATGTTATTCCAATGACACAAACGCACCTATTGGATGCACAAGATTGGTTAAAAACCCTAATTAGACAAGAATAAGCCTAGGGAAGAAAATAATGACCTAAACGTCAATCCAATGACACAAATGAACTTATTGGATGCACAAGATTGGTTAAAAACCCTAGTTGGACAAGAATAAGCATAGGGAGGACGAAAATGACCTAAATGTTCATCCGATGACACAAATGAACTTATTGGAATCACAAGATTGGTTAAAAGCCCTAATTGCACAAGAATAAGTCTTGGGAGGACGAAAATGTCCTAAACGTCAATCCAATGACACAAATGAACTTATTGGATGCACAAGATTGGTTAAAAACCCTAATTAGACAAGAATAAGCCTAGGGAGAACGAAATTCACTTAAATGTTAATCCAATGACGCAAATGAACTTATTGGATGCACAAGATTGGTTAAAACCCTAATTGGACAAGAATAAGTCTTGGGAGGACGAAAATGTCCTAAATGTTAAATCAATGACACAAATGAACTTATTGGAAGCACAAG
>NW_027333902.1:0-1452 GCF_000331145.2 Cicer arietinum
GGACGAAAATGACCTAAATGTTCATTCAATGATACAAACACACCTATTGGATGCACAAGATTGGTTAAAAACCCTAATTGGACTAGAATAAACCTAGAGAGGACGAAAATGACCTAAATGTTCATCCAATGACACAAACACACCTATTAGATGCACAAGATTGGTTAAAAACCCTTGTTGGGTAAGAATAAGTCTAGGGAGGACAAAATGACCTTAATGTTAATCCAATGACACATACACACATATTGGATGCACAAGATTTGTTAAAAACCCTAATTGGACAAGAATAAGTCTAGGTAGAACGAAAATGACCTAAATGTTCATCCAATGACACAAACACACCTATTGGATGCACAAGATTGGTTAAAAACCCTAATCGGACTAGAATAATCCTAGGGAGGACGAAAATGACCTAAATGTTCATCCAATGACACAAATAAACCTATTGAATGCACAAGATTTATTAAAATCCCAAGTTGGACAAGAATAAACCTAGGGAGGGCGAAAATGACCTAAATGTTCATCCAATGACAGAAACACACCTATTAGATGCACAAGATTGGTGAAAAACCCAAATTAGACTAGAATAAACATAGGGAAGCAAAAATGACCTAAATGTTCATCTAATGACACAAATTAACTTATTGGACGCACAAGATTAGTTAAAAACCCTAGTTGGACAAGAATAAGTCTAGTTAGGATGAAAATGACCTAATTTTTCATTCAATGACATAAACACACCTATTGGATGCACAAGATTGGTTAAAAACCCTAGTTGGATAAGAATAAGTCTAGGAAGGACGAAAATGACCTAAATGTTCATCCAATGACACACACACCTATTGGATGCACAAGATTGGTTAAAAACCCTAATTGGACTAGAATAATCCTAGGGACGACAAAAATGACCTAAATGTTCAGCCAATGACACAAACACATCTATTGGATTCACAAGATTGGTTAAAAACCCTACTTGGTTAAGAATAAATCTAGGGAGGCAAAAATGACGTAAATGTTCATCCCATGACACAAACACACCTGTTTGATGCACAAGATTTGTTAAAAATCCTAGTTGGACAAGAATTAGCCAAGGAATAACTAAAATGACCTAAATGTTCATCCAATGACACAAACACACCTATTCGATGCACAAGATTGGTTAAAAACCCTAGTTGGATAAAAATAAGTCTAGGGAGGACGAAAATGACCTAAATGTTCATCCAAAGACACATACACACATATTGGATGCACAAGATCGGTTAAAAACCCTAGTTGGACAAGAATAAGTCTAGGTAGAACGAAAATGACCTAAATGTTCATCCAATGACACAAATGAACTTATTGGATGCCCAAGATTGGTTAAAAACCCTAATTGGACTAGAATAAGTTTAGGTAGGACGACAATGACCTAAATGTTCATCCAATGACACAAATGAACTTATTGGATGCCCA
>NW_027333903.1:0-2478 GCF_000331145.2 Cicer arietinum
GAATAAGCCTAGGGAGGACAAAAATGACCTAAATATTTATCCAACGACACAAACACACCTATTAGATGCAGAAGATTGTCTAAAAACCCTAATTGGACAAGTATAAGTCTATGGAGGACGAAAATGTCTTAAATGTTCATCCAATGACAGAAACACACCTATTGGATGCACAAGATTGGTTAAAAATCCTAATTGGACTAGAATAAGCCTAGGGAGGACGAAAATGACCTAAATGTTCATCAAATTACACAAACCCACCTATTGGATGCACAAGATTGTTTAAAAAACCCTAATTGGACAAGAATATGCCTATGGAGGAAGAAAATGACCTATATGTTCATCCAATGACATATATGAACTGTTTGGATGCACAAGATTAGTTAAAAACCCTAATTGGACAAGAATAAGCCTAGGCAGGACGAATATGACCTAAATGTTCATCCAATTACACCAACACACCTATTGGATGCACACGATTGGTTAAAAACCCTAATTGGACAAGAATAAGCCTAGGGAGGACGAAAAGGACCTAAATGTTCATCCAATGACACAAACACACCTATTGGATGCACAAGATGGGTTAAAAACCATAATTGGACAAGAATAAGCCTAGGGAGGACGAAAAGGACCTAAATGTTCATCCAATGACACAAACACACCTATTGGATGCACAAGATGGGTTAAAAACCATAATTGGACAAGAATAAGCCTAGGGAGGACGAAAAGGACCTAAATGTTCATCCAATGACACAAACACACCTATTGGATGCACAAGATGGGTTAAAAACCATAATTGGACAAGAATAAGCCTAGGGAGGACGAAAATGACCTAAATATTTATCCAATAACACAAACACACCTATTAGATGCACAAGATTTTTTAAAACCCTAATTGGACTAGAATAAGCCTAGGGAGGACGAAAAGGACCTAAATGTTCATCCAATGACACAAACACACCTATTGGATGCACAAGATTGGTTAAAAACCCTAATTGGACTAGAATAAGCCTAGGGAGGACGAAAATGACCTAAATATTTATCCAATAACACAAACACACCTATTAGATGCACAAGATTTTTTAAAACCCTAATTGGACTAGAATAAGCCTAGGGAGGACGAAAAGGACCTAAATGTTCATCCAATGACACAAACACACCTATTGGATGCACAAGATTGGTTAAAAACCCTAATTGGACTAGAATAAGCCTAGGGAGGACGAAAATGACCTAAATGTTCATCCACTGACACAAATACACCTATTGGATGCACAAGAATGTTTATAAAACCCAAATTGGACAAGAATAAGCCTAGGGAGAACGAAAATGACCTAAATGTTCATCCAATGACACAAACACACCTATCGGATGCACAGAATGTTTATAAAACCCAAATTGGACAAGAATAAGCCTAGGGAGAACGAAAATGACCTAAATGTTCATCCAATGACACAAACACACCTATCGGATGCACAAGATTGTTTGAAAATCCAAATTGGACAAGAATAAGCCTAGGGACGAAGAAAAAGACCAAAATGTTCTTCCAATGACACAAACACACCTACTGGTTGCAGAAGATTGTTTAAAAACCCTAATTGGACAAGAATAAGCCTAGGGAGGACGAAAAGGACCTAAATATTCATCGAATGACATAAATGAACTTATTCGATGCATAAGATTGGTTAAAAACCCTAATTGGACAAGAATAAGACTATGAAAGACGAAAATGACCTAAATGTTCATCCAATGACACAAATGAACTGATTGGATGTACAAGATTGGTTAAAAACCCTAATTGGACTAGAATAAACCTAGGGAGGACGAAAATGACCTAAATGTTCATCCATTGACACAAATGAACTGATTGGATGTACAAGATTGGTTAAAACCCCTAATTGGACTAGAATAAACCTAGGGAGGACGAAAATGACCTAAATGTTCATCCATTGACCCAAACATACCTATTCGATGCGCAAGATTGGTTAAAAACCATAATTGGACTTGAAAAAGACTAGGGAGGACGAAAAAGACCTAAATGTTCATCCAATGAAATATATGAACTGATTGGATACACAGGATTAGTTAAAAACTCTAATTGGACAAGAATAAGCCTAGGGAGGAGGTAAATGACCTAAACGTTCATCCAATGACACAAATGAACTGATTGGAGGCACAACATTGATTAAAAACCCTAATTGGACTAGAATAAGCCTAGGGAGGACGAAAATGGCCTAAATATTTAACCAATGACACAAACACACCTATTGGATGTACAAGATTTTTTAAAAACCCTAATATGACTAGAATAAGCCTAGGGAGGACGAAAATGGCCTAAATATTTAACCAATGACACAAACACACCTATTGGATGTACAAGATTTTTTAAAAACCCTAATATGACTAGAATAAGCCTAGGGAGGACGAAAAGAACCTAAATGTTCATCCAATGACACAAACACACCTATTGGATGCACAAGATTG
>NW_027333904.1:0-2116 GCF_000331145.2 Cicer arietinum
CTTATTCTTGTCTAATTAGGGTTTTTAACCAATCTTGTGCAACCAATAAGTTCATTTGTGTCACTGGAATAACATTTTGGTCTTCTTCGTCCTACCTAGGCTTATTGTTGTCCAATTAGGGTTTTTAAGCAATCTTGTGCATCTAATAAGTTCATTTGTGTCATTGGATGAACATTTTGGTCATTTTGGTCCTCCCTAGGCTTATTCTTGTCAAATTAGGGATTTTAACCATTCTTGTGCATCCAATAAGTTCATTTGTGTCATTGGATGAACATTTAGGTCATTTTGGTCCTCCCTAGGCTTATTCTTGTCAAATTAGGGATTTTAACCATTCTTGTGCATCCAATAAGTTCATTTGTGTCATTGGATGAACATTTTGGTCATTTTGGTCCTCCCTAGGCTTATTCTTGTCAAATTAGGGATTTTAACCATTCTTGTGCATCCAATAAGTTCATTTGTGTCATTGGATGAACATTTAGGTCATTTTCGTCCTCCCTAGGCTTATTCTTGTCCAATTAGGGTTTTTAACCAATCTTCTGCATCTAATAACCTCATTTGTGTCACTGGATGAACATTTAGGTCTTCTTCGTCCTCCGTAGACTTATTCTTGTCAAATTAGGTTTTTAACCAATCTTGTGCTTGCAAAAGTTCATTCGTGTCATTGGATGAACATTTATGTTATTCTCGTCCTCCCTAGGCTTATTCTTGTCCAATTAGGGTTTTTAACCAATCTTGTGCATCCAATAAGTTCATTTGTGTTATTGGATGAACATTTAGGTAATTATCGTCCCCCCTAGGTTTATTCTAGTCCAATTAGGGTTTTTAACCAATCTTGTGCATCCAATAAGTTCATTTGTGTTATTGGATGAACATTTAGGTAATTATCGTCCCCCCTAGGTTTATTCTAGTCCAATTAGGGTTTTTAACCAATCTTGTGCATCCAATAGGTCTGTTTGTGTCATTGGATGAACCTTTAGATCATTTTCGTCCTCCGTAGACTTATTCTTGTCCAATTAAGTTTGAAACCAATCTTGTGCTTGCAAAAGTTCATTTGTGTCATTGGATGAACATTTAGGTCATTTTCGTCCTCCCTAGGCTTTTTGTTGTCCAATTAGGATTTTTAACCAATCTTCTGCATCTAAATACTTCATTTGTGTCATTGGATGAACATTTATGTCATTTTTGTCCTCCATTGGCTTATTTTTGTCGAATTAGGGTTTTTAACCAATCTTGTCCATCCAATATGTTCGTTTGTGTCACTGGAAGAATATTTTGGTCTTCTTCATCCTCCCTAGGCTTATTGTTGTCCAATTAGGGTTTTTAACCAATTTTGTGCATATAATAAGTTCATTTGTGTCATTGGATGAACATTTAGGTCATTTTGGTCCTCCTTAGGTTTATTCTAGTTCAATTAGGGTTTTTAACCAATTTCTTGCATCTAATAAGTTCATTTGTGACTTTGGATGAACATTTAGGTCATTTTCGTCCTCCCTAGGCTTATTCTTGTCCAATTATGGTTTTTAACCAATCTTGTGCTTCCAATAAGTTCATTTGTGTCATTGGATTAATATTTAGGTAGTTTTCGTCCTCCCTAGGATTATTCTAGTTCAATTATGGTGTTTATACAATTTCTTGCATCCAATAAGCTCATTTGCGACATTGGATGAACATTTAGGTCATTTTCGTCCTCCCTAGACTTATTTTTGTCCAATTAAGGTTTTTAACCAATCTTGTGCATGCAATAACTTCATTTGTGTCATTGGATGAACATTTAGGTCATTTTCGTCCTCCTTAGGCTTATTCTTGTCCAATTAGGATTTTTAACCGATCTTCTGTTGGATTTTGATCCTTTGATTCCTAATTTTGACATAATTAATAATTCAACAATGTTCATACAATACATGATAAATCTGATATTTGAATTGAGCAAGATTTCAGGAACAACAATCAAATCCTACACACTTGGAACAGGTTGCTTGGAACACAAGAAATCAACAAAAGTTGATTTTTGACTGAACCAAATCCAAGGTAAGAACGTTTTCAGACAAATACTTACAAATCGATTGGCACGTCGATTAGTATCAAAATAGCTGAGTCACTGACTTAAACCCAATCG
>NW_027333905.1:0-2640 GCF_000331145.2 Cicer arietinum
TCATTTTCATCCTCCCTATGTTTATTCTAGTCCAATTAGGGTTTTTAACCAATCTTGTGCATTTAATAGGTGTGTTTCTGTCATTAAACGAACATTTAGGTCATTTTCGTCCTCCCTAGGCTTATTCTTGTCCAATAAGGGTTTCTAACGAATCTTGTGCATCCAATAAGTTTATTTTTGTAATTGGATGAACATTTAGGTAATTTTCGTCCTCCCTTGGCTTATTCTTGTCCAATTAGGGTTTTTAACCAATCTCGTGCATCCAGTAGGTGTGTTTGTGTCATTGGACGAACATTTAAGTCATTTTCGTCCTCCCTTGGCTTATTCTTGTCCAATTAGGGTTTTTAACCAATCTCGTGCATCCAGTAGGTGTGTTTGTGTCATTGGACGAACATTTAAGTCATTTTCGTCCTCCCTTGGCTTATTCTTGTCCAATTAGGGTTTTTAACCAATCTCGTGCATCCAGTAGGTGTGTTTGTGTCATTGGACGAACATTTAAGTCATTTTCGTCCTCCCTTGGCTTATTCTTGTCCAATTAGGGTTTTTAACCAATCTCGTGCATCCAGTAGGTGTGTTTGTGTCATTGGACGAACATTTAAGTCATTTTCGTCCTCCCTTGGCTTATTCTTGTCCAATTAGGGTTTTTAACCAATCTCGTGCATCCAGTAGGTGTGTTTGTGTCATTGGACGAACATTTAAGTCATTTTCGTCCTCCCTTGGCTTATTCTTGTCCAATTAGGGTTTTTAACCAATCTCGTGCATCCAGTAGGTGTGTTTGTGTCATTGGACGAACATTTAAGTCATTTTCGTCCTCCCTTGGCTTATTCTTGTCCAATTAGGGTTTTTAACCAATCTCGTGCATCCAGTAGGTGTGTTTGTGTCATTGGACGAACATTTAAGTCATTTTCGTCCTCCCTTGGCTTATTCTTGTCCAATTAGGGTTTTTAACCAATCTCGTGCATCCAGTAGGTGTGTTTGTGTCATTGGACGAACATTTAAGTCATTTTCGTCCTCCCTTGGCTTATTCTTGTCCAATTAGGGTTTTTAACCAATCTCGTGCATCCAGTAGGTGTGTTTGTGTCATTGGACGAACATTTAAGTCATTTTCGTCCTCCCTTGGCTTATTCTTGTCCAATTAGGGTTTTTAACCAATCTTGTGCATCCAATAGGTGTGTTTGAGTCATTGGATGAACATTTAGGTTATTTTCGTCCTCCCTTGGCTTATTCTTGTCCAATTAAAGATTTTAACCAATCTTATGCATCCAATAAGTTCATTTGTGTCATTGGATGAACATTTAGGTCATTTTCTTCCTCCCTAGGTTTATTCTAGTCCAATTAGGATTTTTAACCAATCTTGTGCATTTAATAGGTGTGTTTGTGTCATTGGACGAACATTTAAGTCATTTTCGTCCTCCCTAGGCTTATTCTTGTCCAATTAGGGTTTTTAACCAATCTTGTGCATCCAATAAGTTCAATTTTGTCATTGGATGAACACTTAGGTAATTTTCGTCCTCCTTAGGTTTATCCTAGTCCAATTAGTGGTTTTAACAAATCTTGTGCATCCAATTGGTGTGTTTGTGTCATTGGATGAACATTTAGGTCATTTTCGTCCTTCCTTGGCTTATTCTTGTCCAATTAGGGTTTTTAAACAAACTTGTGCATCCGATAAGTTCAATTTTGTCATTGGATGAACATTTAGGTAACTTTCGTCCTCCCTAGGTTTATCGTAGTCCGATTAGTGGTTTTAACAAATCTTGTGCATCCAATTGCTGTGTTTGTGTCATTGGATGATCATTTAGGTCATTTTCATCCTCCTAGGTTTATTCTAGTCCAATTAGGGTTTTTAACCACTCTTGTGCATTCAATAGGTGTGTTTGTGTCATTGAACGAACATTTAGGTCATTTTTGTCCCCACTAGGTTTATTCTAGTCCTATTAGGGTTTTTAACCAATCTTGTGCATCAAATAGGTGTGTTTGTGTCATTGGACGAACATTTAGGTCATTTTCGTCCTCCCTAGGTTTATTCTAGTCCAATTAGGGTTTTTAACCAATCTTGTGCATCCAATAGGTGTGTTGGTGTCATTGGATAGACATTTAGGGCATTTTCTTCTTCCCTTGGCTTATTCTTGTCCAGTTAGGGTTTTTAACCAATCTTGTGCATCCAATAGGTTCATTTGTGTCATTGGATGAACATTTAGGTCATTTTCATCCTCCCTAGGTTTATTCTTGTCGAATTAGGGTTTTTAACCAATCTTGTGCATCCAATAAGTTCATTTGTGTAATTGGATGAACATTTATGTCATTTTCGTCCTCCCTGGGCTTATTCTTGTCCAATTAGGGTTTTTAACCAATCTTGTGCATCCAATAAGTTTATTTTAGTAATTGGATGAACATATAGGTAATTTTCGTCCTCCTTAGGTTTAACCTAGTCCAATTAGTGGTTTTAACAATCCAATTGGTGTGTTTGTGTCATTAGATGAACAATTAGGTCATTTTCGTCTTCCTTTGGCTTATTCTTGTCCAATTAGGGTTTTTAACCAATCTTGTGCATCCAATATGTGTGTTTGTGTCATTGGACAAACATTTAGGGCATTTTCGTCTTCCCTTGGCTTATTCTTGTCCAATTAGGGTTTTGAACCA
>NW_027333905.1:2970-5271 GCF_000331145.2 Cicer arietinum
GTCATTGGATGAACATTTAGGTCATTTTCGTCCTCCCTAGGTTTATTCTAGTCCAATTAGGGTTTTTAACCAATCTTGTGCATCCAATAGGTGTGTTTGTGTCATTGGATGAACATATAGGTCATTTTTGTCGTTCCTTGGCTTATTCTTGTCCAATTAGGGTTTTTAAACAAACTTGTGCATCCAATAGGTGTGTCTGTTTCATTGGATGAACATTTAGGGCATTTTCGTCTTCCCTTGGCTTATTCTTGTCCAGTTAGGGTTTTTAACAAATCTTGTGCATCCAATAAGTTCAGTTGTGTCATTGGATGAACATTTAGGGCATTTTCGTCTTCCCTTGGCTTATTCTTGTCCAGTTAGGGTTTTTAACAAATCTTGTGCATCCAATAAGTTCAGTTGTGTCATTGGATGAACATTTAGGGCATTTTCGTCTTCCCTTGGCTTATTCTTGTCCAGTTAGGGTTTTTAACAAATCTTGTGCATCCAATAAGTTCAGTTGTGTCATTGGATGAACATTTAGGGCATTTTCGTCTTCCCTTGGCTTATTCTTGTCCAGTTAGGGTTTTTAACAAATCTTGTGCATCCAATAAGTTCAGTTGTGTCATTGGATGAACATTTAGGGCATTTTCGTCTTCCCTTGGCTTATTCTTGTCCAGTTAGGGTTTTTAACAAATCTTGTGCATCCAATAAGTTCAGTTGTGTCATTGGATGAACATTTAGGGCATTTTCGTCTTCCCTTGGCTTATTCTTGTCCAGTTAGGGTTTTTAACAAATCTTGTGCATCCAATAAGTTCAGTTGTGTCATTGGATGAACATTTAGGGCATTTTCGTCTTCCCTTGGCTTATTCTTGTCCAGTTAGGGTTTTTAACAAATCTTGTGCATCCAATAAGTTCAGTTGTGTCATTGGATGAACATTTAGGGCATTTTCGTCTTCCCTTGGCTTATTCTTGTCCAGTTAGGGTTTTTAACAAATCTTGTGCATCCAATAAGTTCAGTTGTGTCATTGGATGAACATTTAGGGCATTTTCGTCTTCCCTTGGCTTATTCTTGTCCAGTTAGGGTTTTTAACAAATCTTGTGCATCCAATAAGTTCAGTTGTGTCATTGGATGAACATTTAGGGCATTTTCGTCTTCCCTTGGCTTATTCTTGTCCAGTTAGGGTTTTTAACAAATCTTGTGCATCCAATAAGTTCAGTTGTGTCATTGGATGAACATTTAGGGCATTTTCGTCTTCCCTTGGCTTATTCTTGTCCAGTTAGGGTTTTTAACAAATCTTGTGCATCCAATAAGTTCAGTTGTGTCATTGGATGAACATTTAGGGCATTTTCGTCTTCCCTTGGCTTATTCTTGTCCAGTTAGGGTTTTTAACAAATCTTGTGCATCCAATAAGTTCAGTTGTGTCATTGGATGGACATTTAGGGCATTTTCGTCTTCCCTTGGCTTATTCTTGTCCAGTTAGGGTTTTTAACAAATCTTGTGCATCCAATAAGTTCAGTTGTGTCATTGGATGAACATTTAGGTCATTTTCATCCTCCCTAGGTTTATTCTAGTCCAATTAGGGTTATTAACCAATCTTGTGCATTCAATAGGTGTGTGTTTGTGTCATTGTACGAACATTTAGGTCATTTTTGTCCTCACTAGGTTTATTCTAGTCCAATTAGGGTTTTTAACCAATCTTGTGCATTCAATAGGTGTGTGTTTGTGTCATGGGATGAACATTTAGGTCATTTTCGTCCTCCGTTTTTAACCAATCTTGTGCATTCAATAGGTGTGTGTTTGTGTCATGGGATGAACATTTAGGTCATTTTCGTCCTCCGTTTTTAACCAATCTTGTGCATTCAATAGGTGTGTGTTTGTGTCATGGGATGAACATTTAGGTCATTTTCGTCCTCCGTTTTTAACCAATCTTGTGCATTCAATAGGTGTGTGTTTGTGTCATGGGATGAACATTTAGGTCATTTTCGTCCTCCGTTTTTAACCAATCTTGTGCATTCAATAGGTGTGTGTTTGTGTCATGGGATGAACATTTAGGTCATTTTCGTCCTCCGTTTTTAACCAATCTTGTGCATTCAATAGGTGTGTGTTTGTGTCATGGGATGAACATTTAGGTCATTTTCGTCCTCCGTTTTTAACCAATCTTGTGCATTCAATAGGTGTGTGTTTGTGTCATTGGATGAACATTTAGGTAATTTTCTTCCTCCCTAGGTTAATCGTAGTCCAATTAGTGGTTTTAACACATCTTGTGCATCCAATTGGTGTGTTTGTGTCATTGGATGAACATATAGGTCATTTTCGTCCTT
>NW_027333906.1:0-1322 GCF_000331145.2 Cicer arietinum
TCGACACCCAATATCACAATAATATCCAATGCCACACATTTAAAGAAATTAAATCAATCAACAATTTAAAAATATTTCTATTTCACATTTTTACTTCCGTACATAGTGAGCCTCGTATGAATCGTTGGGAAACACCGTTTTCCTGTTCATCTCACAATATATTATACTTAGGAATTCAAACGCTCTCTAAACCCTTACATTATTTCAACGCTTTCACACACAAATACAATTCCACGAGCAAACAACATTTGTTCTTTGACTTTTTGTCCTTCAATTGATCTAACTCAACAATTTATGGATAAACGTCAAAAAGAAATTATGAGAAGACACTCTAATATAGCCTTTTTTTAGACGAACTTTTTGGCGTTGGTTTCACTCAAATCGGACTTATGGTGAAGAAGAACCGTGCAAAATAACGAATTCCACAAATGGATAAGTCGGATATTTTATAGAGAAATTGGAATGGTTAAAAATCTGGGAAAATATGTTTAATTGACTAACTAAAAATATGAAACAAGATACTGAAATTTGGATGAAAATGGAAAATATTTTCTAGGAGACAATTATCTTACCGGTATCAATTTTCTTCTTGTTTTTATTTTTTTCCTCTAAGTGTGGCCGGTCTGCTCTCGCTCCCCTCTATTTCGCCTACCATTTCTTCTTCTTGTTTTCAATCAACTTTTTTTTTATTAATTAGATTTAAATTTTTATATGGGTCTAACTCATAAAATATGTTTTACTTCTTTTTTTATTTAGTTATTTACTTCTTTTTAAAATAAAACAGACAATTACCAAAACTTTTTTTTTAAAACTTTTTTTTAAAACACAATTCAATTACTAAATTATTACTCACACTTCAAAGCTAATGTTTTATAAAATAAGGTAATTAAAGTAGTTAATCTTTAAAATACATTAATAACCCAAATTCTTATGTTCCAAATAATCACTATTATAATACCTATTTTTTCAAATACTCAAATTAAAATATTACTATAATTAGAGAATAGTCAAAACTATAAAAATAAATCACACTTTATAATAGTTATTATATCATAATAAAATATATAAAATCACATTGCTATAACACGTATATTAAAGTAATAATTAAGTAATAATTTATAAAGTATATAAAATTACATTGCCACAACATTGCTAATATCCCAAGATAATTATTTATAAAGTAAATAATTAAATATAAATATGTGCACACTTAACATTAGTCAAACATACAAAAAAAATATCACATTAATTACCAACTGACATATACACATATAATCGCATAAAATCTTATTCTTTAAAATACTATTATTTAAAATATATAT
>NW_027333907.1:0-5503 GCF_000331145.2 Cicer arietinum
AAGTTCATTTGGGTCATTGGATGAACATTTAGGTAATTTTCGTCCTCCCTAGACTTATTCTTGACCAATTAAGGTTTTTAACCAATTTTGTGCATCCAGTAAGTTCATTTGTGTCATAGGATGAACATTAAGGTCATTTTTGTCCTCCCTAGCCTTATTCTTGTCAAATTAGGGTTTTTAACCAATCTTGTGCATCTAATAAGTTCATTTGTGTCATTGGATGAACATTTAGGTCATTTTCGTCCTCCCTAGCCTTATTCTTGTCCAATTAGGGTTTTTAACCAATCTTCTGCATACAATAAGTTCATTTGGGTCATTGGATGAACATTTAGGTCATTTTCGTCCTCCCTAGCCTTATTCTTGTCCAATTAGGGTTTTTAACCAATCTTGTGCATCCAAGATGTTCATTTGTGTTATTGGATTAACATTTATGTCATTTTCGTCCTCCCTAGGTATATTCCAATTCAATTAGGATTTTTAACCAATCTTGTGCATCCAAAAGGATTGTTTGTGTCACTGGATGAACATTTAGGTCATTTTCGTCCTCCCTATACTTATTCTTGTCCAATTAGGGTTTTTAACCAATCTTGTGCATGCAATAAGTTCATTTGTGTCATTGGATTAACATTTAGGTCACTTTCGTCCTCCCTAGGCTTATTCTTGTCCAATTAGGGTTTTTAACCAATCTTGTGCATCCAATAAGGTCATTTGTGTCATAGGATGAAAATTTAGATCATTTTCGTCCTCCCTAGCCTTATTCTTGTCTAATTAGGGTTTTTAACCAACCTTGTGCATCCAATAAGTTCATTTGTGTCATTGCATTAACATTTAGTTCATTTTCGTCCTCCCTAGGTTTATTCTTGTCCAATCAGGGTTTTTAACCAATCTTGTGCATCCAATAGGTGTGTTTGTGTCATTGGATGAACATTTAGGTCATTTTCGTCCTCCCTAGACTTATTCTTGTCCAATTAAGGTTTTTAACCAATTTTGTGCATCCAATAAGTTCATTTGTGTCATAGGATGAACATTAAGGTCCTTTTTGTCCTCCCTAGCCTTATTCTTGTCAAATTAGGGTTTTTAACCAATCTTGTGCATCTAATAAATTCATTTGTGTCATTGGATTAAAATTTAGGTCATTTTCGTCCTACCTAGACTTATTCTTGTCCAATTAAGGTTTTTAACCAATCTTGTGCATCCTATAGGTGTGTTTGTGTCATTGGATGAACATTTAGGTCATTTTCGTCCTCCCTAGACTCATTCTTGTCCAATTAAGGTTTTTAACCAATCTTGTGCATCCTATAGGTGTGTTTGTGTCATTGGATGAACATTTAGGTCATTTTCGTCCTCCCTAGACTCATTCTTGTCCAATTAAGGTTTTTAACCAATCTTGTGCATCCTATAGGTGTGTTTGTGTCATTGGATGAACATTTAGGTCATTTTCGTCCTCCCTAGACTCATTCTTGTCCAATTAAGGTTTTTAACCAATCTTGTGCATCCTATAGGTGTGTTTGTGTCATTGGATGAACATTTAGGTCATTTTCGTCCTCCCTAGACTCATTCTTGTCCAATTAAGGTTTTTAACCAATCTTGTGCATCCTATAGGTGTGTTTGTGTCATTGGATGAACATTTAGGTCATTTTCGTCCTCCCTAGACTCATTCTTGTCCAATTAAGGTTTTTAACCAATCTTGTGCATCCTATAGGTGTGTTTGTGTCATTGGATGAACATTTAGGTCATTTTCGTCCTCCCTAGACTCATTCTTGTCCAATTAAGGTTTTTAACCAATCTTGTGCATCCTATAGGTGTGTTTGTGTCATTGGATGAACATTTAGGTCATTTTCGTCCTCCCTAGACTCATTCTTGTCCAATTAAGGTTTTTAACCAATCTTGTGCATCCTATAGGTGTGTTTGTGTCATTGGATGAACATTTAGGTCATTTTCGTCCTCCCTAGACTCATTCTTGTCCAATTAAGGTTTTTAACCAATCTTGTGCATCCTATAGGTGTGTTTGTGTCATTGGATGAACATTTAGGTCATTTTCGTCCTCCCTAGACTCATTCTTGTCCAATTAAGGTTTTTAACCAATCTTGTGCATCCTATAGGTGTGTTTGTGTCATTGGATGAACATTTAGGTCATTTTCGTCCTCCCTAGACTCATTCTTGTCCAATTAAGGTTTTTAACCAATCTTGTGCATCCTATAGGTGTGTTTGTGTCATTGGATGAACATTTAGGTCATTTTCGTCCTCCCTAGACTCATTCTTGTCCAATTAAGGTTTTTAACCAATCTTGTGCATCCTATAGGTGTGTTTGTGTCATTGGATGAACATTTAGGTCATTTTCGTCCTCCCTAGACTCATTCTTGTCCAATTAAGGTTTTTAACCAATCTTGTGCATCCTATAGGTGTGTTTGTGTCATTGGATGAACATTTAGGTCATTTTCGTCCTCCCTAGACTCATTCTTGTCCAATTAAGGTTTTTAACCAATCTTGTGCATCCTATAGGTGTGTTTGTGTCATTGGATGAACATTTAGGTCATTTTCGTCCTCCCTAGACTCATTCTTGTCCAATTAAGGTTTTTAACCAATCTTGTGCATCCTATAGGTGTGTTTGTGTCATTGGATGAACATTTAGGTCATTTTCGTCCTCCCTAGACTCATTCTTGTCCAATTAAGGTTTTTAACCAATCTTGTGCATCCTATAGGTGTGTTTGTGTCATTGGATGAACATTTAGGTCATTTTCGTCCTCCCTAGACTCATTCTTGTCCAATTAAGGTTTTTAACCAATCTTGTGCATCCTATAGGTGTGTTTGTGTCATTGGATGAACATTTAGGTCATTTTCGTCCTCCCTAGACTCATTCTTGTCCAATTAAGGTTTTTAACCAATCTTGTGCATCCTATAGGTGTGTTTGTGTCATTGGATGAACATTTAGGTCATTTTCGTCCTCCCTAGACTCATTCTTGTCCAATTAAGGTTTTTAACCAATCTTGTGCATCCTATAGGTGTGTTTGTGTCATTGGATGAACATTTAGGTCATTTTCGTCCTCCCTAGACTCATTCTTGTCCAATTAAGGTTTTTAACCAATCTTGTGCATCCTATAGGTGTGTTTGTGTCATTGGATGAACATTTAGGTCATTTTCGTCCTCCCTAGACTCATTCTTGTCCAATTAAGGTTTTTAACCAATCTTGTGCATCCTATAGGTGTGTTTGTGTCATTGGATGAACATTTAGGTCATTTTCGTCCTCCCTAGACTCATTCTTGTCCAATTAAGGTTTTTAACCAATCTTGTGCATCCTATAGGTGTGTTTGTGTCATTGGATGAACATTTAGGTCATTTTCGTCCTCCCTAGACTCATTCTTGTCCAATTAAGGTTTTTAACCAATCTTGTGCATCCTATAGGTGTGTTTGTGTCATTGGATGAACATTTAGGTCATTTTCGTCCTCCCTAGACTCATTCTTGTCCAATTAAGGTTTTTAACCAATCTTGTGCATCCTATAGGTGTGTTTGTGTCATTGGATGAACATTTAGGTCATTTTCGTCCTCCCTAGACTCATTCTTGTCCAATTAAGGTTTTTAACCAATCTTGTGCATCCTATAGGTGTGTTTGTGTCATTGGATGAACATTTAGGTCATTTTCGTCCTCCCTAGACTCATTCTTGTCCAATTAAGGTTTTTAACCAATCTTGTGCATCCTATAGGTGTGTTTGTGTCATTGGATGAACATTTAGGTCATTTTCGTCCTCCCTAGACTCATTCTTGTCCAATTAAGGTTTTTAACCAATCTTGTGCATCCTATAGGTGTGTTTGTGTCATTGGATGAACATTTAGGTCATTTTCGTCCTCCCTAGACTCATTCTTGTCCAATTAAGGTTTTTAACCAATCTTGTGCATCCTATAGGTGTGTTTGTGTCATTGGATGAACATTTAGGTCATTTTCGTCCTCCCTAGACTCATTCTTGTCCAATTAAGGTTTTTAACCAATCTTGTGCATCCTATAGGTGTGTTTGTGTCATTGGATGAACATTTAGGTCATTTTCGTCCTCCCTAGACTCATTCTTGTCCAATTAAGGTTTTTAACCAATCTTGTGCATCCTATAGGTGTGTTTGTGTCATTGGATGAACATTTAGGTCATTTTCGTCCTCCCTAGACTCATTCTTGTCCAATTAAGGTTTTTAACCAATCTTGTGCATCCTATAGGTGTGTTTGTGTCATTGGATGAACATTTAGGTCATTTTCGTCCTCCCTAGACTCATTCTTGTCCAATTAAGGTTTTTAACCAATCTTGTGCATCCTATAGGTGTGTTTGTGTCATTGGATGAACATTTAGGTCATTTTCGTCCTCCCTAGACTCATTCTTGTCCAATTAAGGTTTTTAACCAATCTTGTGCATCCTATAGGTGTGTTTGTGTCATTGGATGAACATTTAGGTCATTTTCGTCCTCCCTAGACTCATTCTTGTCCAATTAAGGTTTTTAACCAATCTTGTGCATCCTATAGGTGTGTTTGTGTCATTGGATGAACATTTAGGTCATTTTCGTCCTCCCTAGACTCATTCTTGTCCAATTAAGGTTTTTAACCAATCTTGTGCATCCTATAGGTGTGTTTGTGTCATTGGATGAACATTTAGGTCATTTTCGTCCTCCCTAGACTCATTCTTGTCCAATTAAGGTTTTTAACCAATCTTGTGCATCCTATAGGTGTGTTTGTGTCATTGGATGAACATTTAGGTCATTTTCGTCCTCCCTAGACTCATTCTTGTCCAATTAAGGTTTTTAACCAATCTTGTGCATCCTATAGGTGTGTTTGTGTCATTGGATGAACATTTAGGTCATTTTCGTCCTCCCTAGACTCATTCTTGTCCAATTAAGGTTTTTAACCAATCTTGTGCATCCTATAGGTGTGTTTGTGTCATTGGATGAACATTTAGGTCATTTTCGTCCTCCCTAGACTCATTCTTGTCCAATTAAGGTTTTTAACCAATCTTGTGCATCCTATAGGTGTGTTTGTGTCATTGGATGAACATTTAGGTCATTTTCGTCCTCCCTAGACTCATTCTTGTCCAATTAAGGTTTTTAACCAATCTTGTGCATCCTATAGGTGTGTTTGTGTCATTGGATGAACATTTAGGTCATTTTCGTCCTCCCTAGACTTATTCTTGTCCAATTAAGGTTTTTAACCAATCTTGTGCATCCTATAGGTGTGTTTGTGTCATTGGATGAACATTTAGGTCATTTTCGTCCTCCCTAGACTCATTCTTGTCCAATTAAGGTTTTTAACCAATCTTGTGCATGCGAAAAGTTCATTTGTGTCATTCCATTAACATTTAAGTCCTTTTCGTACTCCCTAGGTTTATTCTAGTCCAATTAGGGTTTTTAACCAATCTTGTGCATCCAATAAGTGTGTTTGTGTCATTGGATGAACATTTAGGTCATTTTCGTCCTCCCTAGGCTTATTCTTGTCCATTTAGGGTTTTGAGCAATCTTTAAGTTCATATGTTT
>NW_027333907.1:5620-6490 GCF_000331145.2 Cicer arietinum
GTGTGTTTGTGTCATTGGATTAAAATTTAGGTCATTTTCGTCCTACCTAGACTTATTCTTGTCCAATTAAGGTTTTTAACTAATCTTGTGCATCTAATAGGTTCATTTGTGTCTTTGGATTAACATTTATGTTATTTCCGTCCTGCCCGAGTTTATTCTAGTTCAATTAGGGTTTTTAACCAATCTTCTTCATACAATAAGTTCATTTGTGTCATTGGATGATCATTTAGGTCATTTTGGTCCTCCCTAGACTTATTCTTGACCAATTAAGGTTTTAAACCAATCTTGTGCATCCAATAAGTTCATTTGTGTCATAGGATAAACATTAAGGTCATTTTCGTCCTCCCTAGTCTTATTCTTGTCAAATTCGGGTTTTTAACCAATCTTGTGCATCCAATAAGTTCATTTGTGTCATTGGAATAAAATTTAGGTCATTTTCGTCCTACCTAGACTTATTCTTGTCCAATTAAGGTTTTTAACCAATCTTGTGCATCCTATAGGTGTGTTTGTGTCATTGGATGAACATTTAGGTCATTTTCGTCCCCCCTAGGCTCTTACTTGTCCAATTAAGGTTTTTAACCAATCTTGTGCATCCAATAAGTTCATTTGTGTCATTGGATGAACATTTAGGTCATTTTCGTCCTCCCTAGGCTTATTCTTGTCCAATTAGGGTTTTTAACCAATCTTGTGCCTCCAATAAGTTCATTTGTGTCATTGGATTAACATTTAGGTCATTTTCGTCCTACCTAGACTTATTCTTGTCCAATTAAGGTTTTTAACCAATCTTGTGCATCCATTAAGTTCATATGTGTCATTGGATTAACATTTAAGTTCTTTTCGTCCTCCCTAGGTTTATTCTAGTCCAATTAG
>NW_027333908.1:0-9293 GCF_000331145.2 Cicer arietinum
CACAAACACACCTATTGGATGCACAAGATTGCTTAAAAACCCTAATTGGACAAGAAAAAGCCTAAGGAGGACGAAAATGACCTAAATGTAATCCAAAGACACAAACACACCTAATGGATGCACAAGATTGGTTAAAAACCCTATTTGGACAAGAATAAGCTTAGGGAGGACGAAAATGACCTAAATGTTCATCCAATGACACAAATGAACTTATTGCATGCACAAGATTGGTTAAAAACCCTAATTGGACAAGAATAAGTCTAGGAAGGACGAAAATGACCTAAATATTCATCCAATGACACAAACACACCTATTGGATGCACAAGATTGGTTAAAAGCCCTAATTGGACAAGAATAAGCCTAGGGAGGACGAAAAAGACCTAAGTGTTAATCCAATGACACAAATGAACTTATTGGATGCACAAGATTGGTTAAAACCCCTAATTGGACAAGAATAAGCCTAGGGAGGACGAAAAAGACCTAAGTGTTAATCCAATGACACAAATGAACTTATTGGATGCACAAGATTGGTTAAAACCCCTAATTGGACAAGAATAAGCCTAGGGAGGACGAAAAAGACCTAAGTGTTAATCCAATGACACAAATGAACTTATTGGATGCACAAGATTGGTTAAAACCCCTAATTGGACAAGAATAAGCCTAGGGAGGACGAAAAAGACCTAAGTGTTAATCCAATGACACAAATGAACTTATTGGATGCACAAGATTGGTTAAAAACCCTAGTTGGAAAACAATTAGTCTAGAGGGGACGAAAATGAATTAAATGTTCATCCAATGACACAACCACACCTATTGGATGCACAAGATTGGTTAAAAACCCTAATTGGACTAGAATAAACCTAGGGAGGACGAAAATTACCTAAATGTTCATCCAATGACATAAACACACCTATTGGATGCACAAGATTGGTTAAAAACCCTAATTGGACTAGAATAAACCTAGGGAGGACGAAAATTACCTAAATGTTCATCCAATGACATAAACACACCTATTGGATGCACAAGATTGGTTAAAAACCCTAATTGGACTAGAATAAACATAGGGAGGACGAAAATTACCTAAATGTTTATCCAACGACACAAAGACACCAATTGGATGCACAAGATTGCTTAAAAACACTAATTGAACTAGAAAAATCATAGGGAGGTCAAAAATGAACTAAATGTTAATCTAATGACACAAACACACATATTGGATGCACAAGATTTGTTAAAAACCCTAATTCGACAAGAATAAGCCTAGGGAGGACAAAAATGGCCTAAATGTTCATCCTATGAAACAAATGAACTTATTGCATGCAAAAGATTGGTTAAAAACCTTAATTGGACAAAATTAAGTCTATGGAGGACGAAAATGACCTAAATGTTCATCCAATGACATAAACACACCTATTGGATGCACAAGATTGGTTAAAAACCCTAATTGGACTAGAATAAACCTAGGGAGGACGAAAATTACCTAAATGTTTATCCAACGACACAAAGACAGCTATTGGATGCACAAGATTGCTTAAAAACACTAATTGAACTAGAAAAATCCTAGGGAGGTCAAAAATGAGCTAAATGTTAATCTAATGACACAAACACACATATTGGATGCACAAGATTGGTTAAAAACCCTAATTGGACTAGAATAAACCTAGGGAGGACGAAAATTACCTAAATGTTTATCCAACGACAAAAGACACACCTATTGGATGCACAAGATTGGTTAAAAACCCTAATTGGACTAGAATAAACCTAGGGAGGACGAAAATTACCTAAATGTTTATCCAACGACAAAAGACACACCTATTGGATGCACAAGATTGGTTAAAAACCCTAATTGGACTAGAATAAACCTAGGGAGGACGAAAATTACCTAAATGTTTATCCAACGACAAAAGACACACCTATTGGATGCACAAGATTGGTTAAAAACACTAATTGAACTAGAATAATCGTATGGAGGACAAAAATGACCTAAATGTTAATCCAATGACACAAATGAACATATTGGATGCACAAGATTGGTTAAAAACCCTAATTGGAGAAGAATAAGCCTATGGAGGACGAAAATGACCGCAGTGTTAATCCAATGACACCAATGAACTTATTGCATGCACAAGATTGGTTAAAATCCCTAATTGGACAAGAATAAGTCTAGCGAGGACGAAAATGACCTAAATGTACATCCCCTAAATGTTCATCCAATGACATAAGCACACCTATTGGATGCACAAGATTAGTTAAAAACCCTAATTGGAGAAGAATAAGCCTATGGAGGACGAAAATGACCGCAGTGTTAATCCAATGACACCAATGAACTTATTGCATGCACAAGATTGGTTAAAATCCCTAATTGGACAAGAATAAGTCTAGCGAGGACGAAAATGACCTAAATGTACATCCCCTAAATGTTCATCCAATGACATAAGCACACCTATTGGATGCACAAGATTAGTTAAAAACCCTAATTGGAGAAGAATAAGCCTATGGAGGACGAAAATGACCGCAGTGTTAATCCAATGACACCAATGAACTTATTGCATGCACAAGATTGGTTAAAATCCCTAATTGGACAAGAATAAGTCTAGCGAGGACGAAAATGACCTAAATGTACATCCCCTAAATGTTCATCCAATGACATAAGCACACCTATTGGATGCACAAGATTAGTTAAAAACCCTAATTGGAGAAGAATAAGCCTATGGAGGACGAAAATGACCGCAGTGTTAATCCAATGACACCAATGAACTTATTGCATGCACAAGATTGGTTAAAATCCCTAATTGGACAAGAATAAGTCTAGCGAGGACGAAAATGACCTAAATGTACATCCCCTAAATGTTCATCCAATGACATAAGCACACCTATTGGATGCACAAGATTAGTTAAAAACCCTAATTGGACTTGAATAAACCTACGGAGGACGAAAATGACCGCAGTGTTAATCCAATGACACAAATGACCTTATTGTTTGCACAAGATTGGTTAAAACCCCTAATTGGACAAGAATAAGCCTAGGGAGGACGAAAAAGACCTATATGTTAATCCAATGACACAAATGAACTTATTGGATGCAGAAGATTGGTTAAAAACCCTAATTGGACTAGAATAAACCTAGGGAGGACGAAAATTACCTAAATGTTCATCCAATGACATAAACACACCTATTGGATGCACAAGATTGGTTAAAAACCCTAATTGGACTAGAATAAACATAGGGAGGACGAAAATTACCTAAATGTTCATCCAATGACATAAACACACCTATTGGATGCACAAGATTGGTTAAAAACCCTAATTGGACTAGAATAAACCTAGGGAGGACGAAAATTACCTAAATGTTCATCCAATGACATAAACACACCTATTGGATGCACAAGATTGGTTAAAAACCCTAATTGGACTAGAATAAACATAAGGAGGACGAAAATTACCTAAATGTTTATCCAACGACACAAAGACACCTATTGGATGCACAAGATTGCTTAAAAACACTAATAGAACTAGAAAAATCCTAGGGAGGTCAAAAATGAGCTAAATGTTAATCTAATGACACAAACACACATATTGGATGCACAAGATTTGTTAAAAACCCTAATTCGACAAGAATAAGCCTAGGGAGGACAAAAATGGCCTAATTGTTCATCCTATGACACAAATGTACTTATTGCATGCAAAAGATTGGTTAAAAACCTTAATTCGACAAGAATAAACTGTTCATCCAATGACACAAATGAACTTATTGGATGCAGAAGATTGGTTAAAAACCCTAATTGGACAAGAATAAGTCTAGGGAGGACGAAAATGACCTAAATGTTCATCCAATGACATAAACACACCTATTGGATGCACAAGATTGGTTAAAACGCTAATTGGACAAGAATAAGCCTAGGAAGGAAGAAAATGACCTAAATGTTAATCCAATGACACAAATGAAGATATTGGATGCACAAGATTGGTTAAAACGCTAATTGGACAAGAATAAGCCTAGGAAGGAAGAAAATGACCTAAATGTTAATCCAATGACACAAATGAAGATATTGGATGCACAAGATTGGTTAAAACGCTAATTGGACAAGAATAAGCCTAGGAAGGAAGAAAATGACCTAAATGTTAATCCAATGACACAAATGAAGATATTGGATGCACAAGATTGGTTAAAACGCTAATTGGACAAGAATAAGCCTAGGAAGGAAGAAAATGACCTAAATGTTAATCCAATGACACAAATGAAGATATTGGATGCACAAGATTGGTTAAAACGCTAATTGGACAAGAATAAGCCTAGGAAGGAAGAAAATGACCTAAATGTTAATCCAATGACACAAATGAAGATATTGGATGCACAAGATTGGTTAAAACGCTAATTGGACAAGAATAAGCCTAGGAAGGAAGAAAATGACCTAAATGTTAATCCAATGACACAAATGAAGATATTGGATGCACAAGATTGGTTAAAACGCTAATTGGACAAGAATAAGCCTAGGAAGGAAGAAAATGACCTAAATGTTAATCCAATGACACAAATGAAGATATTGGATGCACAAGATTGGTTAAAACGCTAATTGGACAAGAATAAGCCTAGGAAGGAAGAAAATGACCTAAATGTTAATCCAATGACACAAATGAAGATATTGGATGCACAAGATTGGTTAAAACCCTAATTGGACAAGAATAAGCCTAGGGAGGACGAAAATGACGTAAATGTTAATCCGATGACACAAATGACCTTATTGCATGCACAAGATTGGATTATAAACCCTAATTGGACAAGAATAAGTCTAGCGAGGATGAAAATGACCTAAATGTTGATCCAATGACACAAACAACCTATTGGATGCACAAGATTGGTTAAAATCCCTAATTGGACAAGAATAAGCCTAGGGAGGACGAAAACGACCTAAATGTTAATCCAATGACACAAATGAACTTATTGCATGCACCAGATTGGTTAAAAACCCTAATTGGACAAGAATAAGTCTAGGAAGGACGAAAATGACCTAAATGTACATCCAATGACACAAACACACCTATTGGATGCACAAGATTGGTTGAAATCCCTAATTGGACTTGAATAAACCTACGGAGGACGAAAATGACCTCAGTCTTAATCCAATGACCTCAGTCTTAATCCAATGACCTCAGTCTTAAAACCCCTAATTGGACAAGAATAAGCCTACGGAGGACAAAAAAGACCTAAGTGTTAATCCAATGACACAAATGAACTTATTGGATGCACAAGATTGGTTGAAAACCCTAATTGGACAAGAATAAGTCTAGGAAGGACGAAAATGACCTAAATGTTCATCCAATGACACAAACACACCTATTGGATGCAAAAGATTGGTTAAAAACCCTAATTGGACTAGAATAAACCTAGGGAGGACAAAAATTACCTAAATGTTCATCCACTGCAAGAAAAAATACAGATTGCGACGGTTAAAAATGGTGTTTGCGGCGGTTATAACCGCTGCAATTGAAACTTTGCGACAGTTCTCCAACCGTCGCAGAGTCGTGCATCGTGAGGCTTTTTTGCGACGGTTCGAAAAACCGTCGTTCCAACCGTTGCAAATATTTGCGACAGTTCTAACTGCCTCGAATATTATCTTCAAACCGTTTTCCTGGATGGTATTGCGACGGTTGCAAACCGTCGCAAACTTAATTTTATTTTATTTTTTGCTTTTTTTGTCATTTTTCATTAATTAAATTGAAATAAAAAATATTCATAAATCTATTTCATATAACTAAAATACACAAATGTAAAATTATAAATAAACCCCATTCATATAATATATTTAAAAGTAACAACTATACATTAAATTTAAATCAAACAATAAATAAATTAGTTTAAATATTCAAAAACCAGAACATTAATAAAGTGAATGAACATGCAAAACAATATGAAACTTAGTTCATAAATCATCTAGATAATCCCTAATGATGTTGTTCCATGATTAGACCCGAAACTAGAATCAGATGAAAGTCTTCTACCTCTTGGTGATTCTAAGCATGTGTTGCCTGCAAAAACATATAAGTATATATATTAAATTCAACCTTACTTTTTCATAAATAATCAAGACTTTAATATTAACATCAAACGAGATCAAAAGCTCAAAATCAATACATGCAAACATCAAACTAATTCTCGATTTGATAGTGGTAATAAACAACTCAAAATCAAATATTATTTGATACATTTTATTAAGAAATAATTTCAAATGCAAAGCCTTATAAATTGGAGAGCAAATATTTATTATATATAAAGCATTATAAACCAATAATCTTCCATCATATCATAGATGATAAAAATAAAAAAGACATGGTATGATAACAACTCACCCCAGAATACCATCTTTCAACAAAGGTACCAAACCCCCCAATGATTTTTATTATTGAGCTCTTTTTATTGGTATGTTAGGACTTCACCACTGCAACACACAAGATTACAAAAGAACTTAAGAAGTAACGGTTAAGAATCCAGTTTCAAAATGGTGCAAAAAGAAATTGTGACTAGTCCACTAAATCAGATTATAACATTATTTAAGGACTTACTGTTGCTTGAGCGATAAAGTTGTTGACGGCATGCCCATCATCGATATTCATGCGTGGTCCATATGTGTTGAAAATTCTGGCAGATATCCTCTGTCAATGAGGAGATACTTTGTTTGGTGAAGAAAATATGACATTACATTATAAATTATGTGCTGCCTATGATAATCAAAATATGACATGAATGTTCTTTGCTTCAGTTTGGAAATATATGAATGTGATTGGTCTTATAAAAACATTATTCAAAGAGAACATATATTCAAATGTTTAGCTCGGTACATAGCTGTAAAAATGTTTTTGAAAATGACAAACTGCTTTGAAGTTTAAAAACTAAATGATAATGTAAATCCACTTAACTAGTTTACCAAAAAAAAAAGTCGCTACATTAGACTATCCAGTTTGCATGCCATAGAAACACAAGTTTGGATCGAGGATAAGTATGTACCAATAGGATTGACATTTCCCCAATAGGTTTCTGGTTGTGGATGCATAAGAGGGTCTCCATATACTTCTGAAGTTGATGTAAGTAAAATCCAGTGAACATTACGATTTAGTACCAACTGACATAAGCAGTTAAATTATCAACAAAAGATTTAAAAAAAAAAATGAAAAGAAAAAATTTCCCAACCTTGCTCCAACTCACTTTGCAAGCCCAAGCATGTTCAGTGTTCCAATTACATTTGTCTTAATTGTCTGTAAAGTTATTCCTTTGAATGTTACATAATTTACATATAGATCAATCGACAAATGTACACAATTTGAGTTACTAGACATAATAATAATAGTAGTAGTAATAATAATAACAACAAAAATAAAACAAATATAAATTTAAGGGTGAAGGGAGAGACAAAGAAGGGGTTCTGTAAGCTACTCTTGAAAATGTAGTAGGTAGTGAGCAACAAGCCTTAAAGACAGCAGTTCACATGATCATGTATAGAGTTTTGATTTCAATTTCAATTTTCATCTTATATGCAATAGTCAGGCTGCATATGATTGTGATAGACAAATTGGCAAAATTATACCGTGACGAATTAGCTCAAATCTTGGAAGACCAATCCATTTTCTAAGGTTGTCTTTAGATCCAGTGAAGAAGTTATCAGCAACAATTACCTAAGCAAACCTTGTTTTTTTTTCATTTTCCATCAATCTGTGAGAACCAATAAATTAAAAAAAATCATGATTAAGAATTCATGAATAAAAAAGAACTAATATAATGAATGATCCTGGCCACAAAATTGCTCTGGTAATCAAAAAACTTCTCGATTGTGAGATAATATGATGTAATGTCATATGCATGGGAATGGATCCTCTTACTAAACTACATAATTCACCAACACATTTGGGGTTAAATCTAATACCATCCCCTCTCACATAGGCTAAAACATTAAACTGCAACAATGTGAGTGCATTGGTAATCATGAATTCAAAAGCAAATCCACATTCTCATATACCTGAATTTTTCATATTCTTATTTTGAGGAGGCCAAAATGCACTAGTATAAAAACAACACAAAAAATCAACACAAAATATACAAGGCTACGCTATATAGAGTACAAAACAATATAAGACATTAAAAACCCAACCCACTAGAATCCACTACGAGCAAAAGAGATATGATCCCAATACAAGATAGGCTAGTTGCAACCAAAACACTTGAGTACACCAATAAACTGAAAGTACCTCGTCGTTCGGTAACACTTCATGCGACCGTTCTCCTCCTGTTTCACAGAAATGGCATTCAAAGCAAAAAATCAGCACCCTTAGAACAGTGTAATCAAAACCCTAACAACGGAAAGGAAATCGTACCATAGGTTGCAACAAACGGAGATCGAATGGAAAGCTAGTAAGAGATAAAAGTGAAATTGTGAGAGCAAGGATATTTGGTGGAGATTGAGGCTTTAGGGATTTGAGAGATTTGAGGTAAGCAAATCAGAACGCCGAGACATTGGAAATCACGGTTTTTTAGAAAATTTCTTGTAAGTTAGGTGTCGCAAACCCTTTGTACTGAAGAAAATCATATTGTATACAAGAACACAAATAAAATGATCAGCTAAGGAGATTCACTATCAACCAACACCAACCATTCGATCGCATAAAAGATAAATGTCATGAAGCTTACCGCAGAGAAGAGAAATTGCTTCAATTCCAGATATGGAGAGATCAAACTTCCGCATAGGGAGATCGAGGGGTTTGGGAAATTTGAAGGAAACAAATTTGAGAGAAAGGGGTTTTTGGTTTTGGGAGAAAAGGGTCGCAGAGATATGAGAAGAACTTTAGAGAGCGGGACTTGCAAAAAATGGGACGCGGGATTGGAAAAAAAACTAGCGCCTCTTGGTTTTGCTTAGAAATGCAGAGGCGGTTCTTTAGCACCGTCGTAGGAACTGTCGCAAAGAGAGAGCTGCAGCGGTTTTTTGGCACCCGTCGCAATCCATCTGTCGCAAAACTCAAAATTTCTTGTAGTGATCCAATAACACAAATGAACTTATTGGATGCAGAAGATTGGTTAAAAACCCTAATTGGACTAGAATAAACCTAGGGAGGACGAAAATTACCTAAATGTTTATCCAACGACACAAAGACACCTATTGGATGCACAAGATTGGTTGAAACCCCTAATTGGACTAGAATAAACATAGGGAGGAAGAAAATTACCTAAATGTTTATCCAACGACACAAAGACACCTATTGGATGCACAAGATTGGTTAAAAACACTAATTGAACTAGAAAAATCCTA
>NW_027333909.1:0-1458 GCF_000331145.2 Cicer arietinum
AAGGCAACTTCCACGAAGATGCATATGCCATGCCATGAAGATGCAATATGAAATAGATATATTTCCACACAACCCACTAAGAATTATGCCATGAGCATTCAAAAACCACTTTTTTTAAAATCATCACCATAATCACACATCATTAAGAACACTTACACACATCCATATCATGAATATCACATATTCATAGACAAATAATGATAAAAATTAGGACTATCACATAGAGATAAAAGTTTGATATCATATAGGCCATAAAAATTAACACTTTAACACATATAACAATAAAATTAACACTCCAACTAATATATAATAAGAGTTAAATTTTGTTTATCATACATCGCATAAAATTTCATACTTTACTACATAAGAGTCAAATATTAAATTCATTCTCATAAAAATTGGGATTTTATTAGTCTACATCTATTTTCTTTTAAAATACAAGTAATCACGATTATTTATTTCATGTCATTCAACTAACGGCCTAACTACAATTTGTGTGGGGAAAAACCCTTACCTTGGCCGTTTTTCTTCCTAGTACAAAGCTCTAAGCCCCACCAAGTCGTTAACAAGGAAAATAAGTTATAAGATTTTGATGCCGAAAAAGAGGAGGTGATGGTGGCTAGGATTTTGGTATTATTTATAAAAGGGTTTGTGAAATAGGGTTCGTATTAGCGGCTAGGGTTTTCAGTATTCTTTTCTTAGTATTGGGCCTAAATGAGGAATAGAAAGTAGACAATATTATTGTTGTTATTATTGTTGTTGTTGTTGTTGTTGTTGTTGTTATTATTATTATTATTATTATTTTGGAACACAAGAAATCAACAAAAGTTGACTATTGACTGAGTAAATCGATTGGGAAATCGATTTCATAACAAGGGTGTAAGGAAACATAACTGTTTGTGATTGTATAATCGATTAGGCAATCGACTGGCATAATTAGAAATGAAAATTGCACAAGTCAGTGGCAACCTGTTTTACAGGCTAATCGATTGGCAAATCGATTGTGCACATCACAAAATAAAACTGATTGAAACAAATCGATTGGGAAATCGATTGGGCAAGTCACAGTGACAATCCATTTTCTAGGGTAATCGATTGGCAAATCGAGGGTAATCGATTGGCAAATCGATTGCTTAAGTACCATTTGCAAAATAACTTCACCTGTGAAAAACACAATCGATTGGACAATCTATTGTGAAAATTTCAATCATGTTAAGTTTGGTTACAATCGATTGGAAAATCGATTGAACTAAACATTTGGTAAGAACTTTTCAGGCAAATACTACCAAATCGATTGGCACTTCGATTAACATGAAAATAGCTAAGTCACTGTTTTGAACACAATTGATTGGCAAATCGATTGCAAGAAACATTTTGAAATCACAATGAACTTTAAGCTTGTGGCCAAATCGATTCTGTGTATTTGTAAATCGATTATGAGACTTAGTAAATCGATTA
>NW_027333909.1:4501-5311 GCF_000331145.2 Cicer arietinum
GATAGTGAATTTGATAATTATTTTAGGATAGTGAATTTGATAATTATTTTAGGATAGTGAATTTGATAATTATTTTAGGATAGTGAATTTGATAATTATTTTAGGATAGTGAATTTGATAATTATTTTAGGATAGTGAATTTGATAATTATTTTTTAGGAGTGAATTTGATAATTATTTTAGGATAGTGAATTTGATAATTATTTTAGGATTGTGAAATTTGATAATTATTTTAAGATAGTGAATTTGATAATTATTTTAGGAGTGAATATGATAATTATTTTAAAAGTGAATTTAATAATTATTTTAAGATTGTGAATTTGATATATATATTTATCTTTTGATATGTACCATGTTCTCAAAAGCAATACGGCCTAGTATCAAAATAATACTTAAACATGGAAGAAATATCAAGCATCCTAATCATGTCAAGTTTAAATAAAACAAACCTGAATCAGATCATAGTAATAAAATTGGACTTCTGTCATGCTTAAATAGGTGTAACAATATTTAAGTTTAAGTATGGACTTCCTTTCTAGATTATAGAAAAACCTTAAAAGAGGCACCGAAATTTAAGTATGTATCACAATATGTAGTTCTTATATCATACTTAGTTAAATAAAATTTGATTATAGTAATATGTATAATTAACGGTATTAAATATATTTTTGAATTGTATTACAATAGTAGATAAATTATCAATGTATTGTTAATAAATTAATTAATTACCTGTTGGAGCAAGTAACTAATTTGTAATTGGTTGTTGCGTTGATTTATTCTCGCTCGTGGACTGTTAGAGACGGTGGTTGGC
>NW_027333909.1:5326-7968 GCF_000331145.2 Cicer arietinum
GTTGTGTGGCTATAATTCTCTCGCGAACTACTAGAGACGACGACCGACAAAGAAACGACCCGTTAGTAGATCAGATTCGTTGGACGAAATCTTCAGTCGAGGTAAGGGGTGAGATGAGGTTCGATATTATGAGCGTAAAATAACGTGAGATGAACGGGAATGTCGAAATTCCCAGATGTTCATTCGGGGCTTGCTACGTACAGTTGAGCCCTATTGAGTAATAATAATTAACTAATAAAATGTGAATGGTAATAGTGAGGATTAAAATATAATTTAGTAACCTATAGAATTGCCATGAATTTATTTATATCAAGATTGTATGCCGTCTGATTTTATGAATATTATGTTGATTGTTACTGTGTGAATGATATGTACTGGAGTGTTCTTGCTGCTTGAAAGAAATTGTGATATCACTTGAATATGCCACCTGTTTGATTTGTTATTTGTGATTGATAAGACTGAATGATGCATTGTGAGTAGTGTAAACCAAATATTGTGATTTTATTGTGATTGACTGATAAAGATATATAATGATGAATATTGTGAAGTCAAATTAAAACTTATTGAGTTGTGATGATCGAGTAAGTCTGAGATATGTGTTGTAGATTTTGGAGTTAGGATTATTTTGTCATCATATAGGGAGGGTCTGACAAACCTAGTGATTCGGGGAAGTACAACTGAATGAGCCTGATCGTGGAGGGCTACAGTCGAACTGTAAGGTAAGACTGATAGACCTTGGGGGTACACCTAGTGGGGAATTCCTAAGTGGATTAGTGGGTTATTCCCTAAGGCCGGGAACTACCGTGCAACACAAGAGTACCCCGACTGTCGCGTATATGTGTCTCGGGTTGAGTTGAGGGGATCTATGAGGACTTGGCCATTCATGAATTGTCCGTCCACTCTTGTAGTGGCATAGTATCAGGCCTCCTAACCAAGTACTTCAGAGTAGAATGGTACCAAATGATGAAGTAGAGTATAGGACATGCATAACATTCCATCATGGTGATTACCTTATTGTGAATGAATTTGATAAATCGTTGATATTATACACTTGACTGTTTTTGAGATTGTGATAATTTGATTGTTTGCGTGTTCTCCTCGTGTATTTTATACTGTTACATAATTTCGATACTCACCCCTCGTTGTTTGTGTTTGGCGTTTGCGACGGACACAGACGAGTTGTAAGTTGCAGGTGATGACTAATACCATCAGGAGAGGCGGAAGCCACCATGCCTTGAAGACCTTCATTATGATTTTGGAGTTAGGATTATTTTGTCATCATATAGGGAGGGTCTGACAAACCTAGTGATTCGGGGAAGTACAACTGAATGAGCCTAATCGTGGAGGGCTACAGTCGAACTGTAAGGTAAGACTGATAGACCTTGGGGGTACACCTAGTGGGGAATTCCTAAGTGGATTAGTGGGTTATTCCCTAAGATTGGGAACTACCGACTGAATGAGCCTGATCGTGGAGGGCTACAGTCGAACTGTAAGGTAAGACTGATAGACCTTGGGGGTACACCTAGTGGGGAATTCCTAAGTGGATTAGTGGGTTATTCCCTAAGGCCGGGAACTACCGTGCAACACAAGAGTACCCCGACTGTCGCGTATATGTGCCTCGGGTTGAGTTGAGGGGATCTATGAGGACTTGGCCATTCATGAATTGTCCGTCCACTCTTGTAGGGGCATAGTATCAGGCCTCCTAACCAAGTACTTCAGAGTAGAATGGTACCAAATGATGAAGTATAGAGTATAGGACATCCATAGCATTTCATCATGGTGATTATCTTATTGTGAATGAATTTGATAAATCGTTGATATTATACACTTGACTGTTTTTGAGATTGTGATGATTTGATTGTTGCGTGTTATCCTCGTGTATTTTATACTGTTACATAATTTTGATACTCACCCCTCGTTGTTTGTGTTTGGCGTTTGCGACAGACACAAACGAGTTGTAAGTTGCAGGTGATGACTAATACCATCGGAGAGGCGGAAGCCGTCACGTCTTGGAGACTCAATTTATATGCATTGTATTGACGTTATGTTGAGCATTTTTATTTTGGGAATTCTCGCTCTGATTGTGACATTGGGTTGGGACTATATTTGCACTGAGTTTAAAACATAAGTATGTTTACTTCAAAAAGGATTCTGTTGTTTGAGATTATGACTTCGATGCCATTAATTTTGATGGAAATTTTGGATTTATGTGACATGCTTATGATTATGTTATACTCTTTATCTTAATAAAAAAAAAATTATTTGGGGTTTAGGGTGTCACATTAGTGGTATCAGAGCCGATCTGTCCATTCAGACCGTAAATGTGTTATGTGTTTGCTATGTTTCCTTGTGTACTCTGTTATGTATTTTGTAGTTATGGTCATTATTGTGTTAGTATTGTAGAGCTAAGTTAGTTCCTCACTTCCCCAAATGTCTCACTATATTCGATTGGCTTATCTGATTGATGTAGGTAGTGATGGCTGGTGGAAGGAATGATGCTGCGATTGCTGAAGCTCTAGAGTACATGGCAGGAGTTACAGTGCAGGCTCTCCAAGCTTTGGTTGAATCTCAAGCTACTGCATAAGCCTCTGCGCAAGCTGCTACTCAAGCTGCACAGATTGCTGCTCAAGCTGTTGCTCAAG
>NW_027333910.1:0-1812 GCF_000331145.2 Cicer arietinum
GTTTATTCTTGTCCAACATGGGTTTTTAACCAATCTTGTGCATCCAATAGGCGTGTTTGTGTCGATGGATTAACATTTAGGTCATTTTCGTCCTCTCTTGGCTTATTCTTGTCCAATTAGGGTTTTTAACCATTCTTGTGCATCCAATAAGTTCATTTGTGTCAATGGATAAACATTTAGGTCATTTTCGTCCTCCCTAGAATTATTCTTATCCTTCTAAGAATTTTAACCAATCTTGTGCATACAATAGGTGTGTTTGTGTCATTGGATAAACATTTAGGTCATTTTCGTCCTTCCTTGGCTTATTCTTGTCTAATTAGAGTTTTTAACCAATCTTGTGCATCCAATAAGTTCATTTGTGTCATTAGATGAACATTTAGGTCATTTTCAACCTCCCTTGGCTTATTCTTGTCCAATTAGGGTTTTTAACCAATATTGTGCATCCATAAAGTTCATTTGTGTCATTGGATGAAAATTTTGGTCATTTTCGTCCTCCCTAGGTTTATTCTAGTCCAATTAGGGGTTTTAACCAATCTTGTGCATCCAATAGGTGAGTTTGTGTCATTGGATGAACATTTAGGTCATTTTCGTCCTCCCTTGGCTTATTCTTGTCCCATTAGGGTTTTTAACCAATCTGTTGCATCCAATAAGTTCATTTGTGTCATTGGATGAACATTTTGGTCATTTTCGTCTTCCCTAGTTTTATTCTAGTCCAATTAGGGTTTTTAACCAATCTTGTGCATCCAATAGGTGTTTTTGTGTCATTGGATGAACATTTAGCTCATTTTTGTCCTCCCTAAGTATATTCTTGTCCAACTTGGGTTTTTAACCAATCTTGTGCATCCAATACGTGTGTTTGTGTCAATGGATGAACATTTAGGTTATTTTCGTCCTCCCTAGACTTATTCTTATCCAACTAGAGTTTTTAACCAATCTTTTGCATCCAATAGGTGTGTTTGTGTCATTGGATCAACATTTAGGTCATTTTCGTCCTCTCTTGGCTTATTCTTGTCCAATTAGGGTGTGTCATTGGATGAACAATTACGTCATTTGTGTCCTCCCTTGGCATATTCTTGTCCAATTAGGGTTTTTAACCAATCTTGTGCATCCAATAAGTTCATTTGTTTCATTGGATGAACATTTAGGTCAGTTTCGTCCTCCCTGGGCATATTCTTGTCCAATTAGGGTTTTTAACCAATCTTGTGCATCCAACAAGTGCAGTTGTTTAATTGGATGAACATTTAGGTCATTTTCGTCCTTCCTTGGCTTATTCTAGTCCAATTAGGGTTTTTAACCAATCTTGTGTATTCGATATGTGTGTTTGTGTCATTCGATGAACATTTAGGTCATTTTCGTCCTCCTTAGGGTTATTCATGTCCAATTAGGGTTTTTAACCAATCTTGTGCATACAATAGGTGTGTTTGTGTCATTGAATGAACATTCAGGTCATTTTCGTCCTTCGTACACTTATTCTTCTCCAATTTGGGTTTTTAACCAATCTTGTGCATCCAATAAGTACATTTGTGTCATTGGATGATCATTTAGGTCATTTTTGACCTCCCTAGGTTTATTCTATTCCAATTAGGTTTTTTAACCAATCTTTTGCATCTTATAGGTGTGTTTGTGTCAATGGATGAACATTTAGGTCATTTTCGTCTTCCCTAGGTTTATTCTTGTCCAACTTGGGTTTCAAACAAATCTTGTGCATCCAATAGGTGTGTTTGTGTCATTGGATGAACATTGAGGTCATTTTCGTCCTTCCTAAACTTATTCTTGTCCAACTAGGGTTTTTAATCAATCTTGTGCATCCAA
>NW_027333911.1:0-708 GCF_000331145.2 Cicer arietinum
AAATGACCTAAATGTTCATACAATGACAAAAACAAACCTATTGGATGCACAAGATTGGTTAAAGATTCTTATTGGACTAGAATAAACCTAGGGAGGACGAAAATGACCTAAATGTTAATCCAATGACACAAATGAACATATTGGATGCACAAGATTGGTTAAAAACCCTAATTGGACAAGAATAAACCTAGGGAGGATGAAAATGACCTAAATGTTAATCCATTGACACAAATGAACATATTGGATGCACAAGATTGGTTAAAAACCCTAATTGGACAAGAATAAACCTAGGGAGGATGAAAATGACCTAAATGTTAATCCATTGACACAAATGAACATATTGGATGCACAAGATTGGTTAAAAACCCTAATTGGACAAGAATAAACCTAGGGAGGATGAAAATGACCTAAATGTTAATCCATTGACACAAATGAACATATTGGATGCACAAGATTGGTTAAAAACCCTAATTGGACAAGAATAAGCCTAGGGAGAACGAAAATGACGTAAATGTTCATCCAATGGACCAAACACACCTATTGGATGCACAAGATTGGATAAAAACCCTAATTGGACAAGAATAAGCCTAGGGAGGACGAAAATGACCAAAATGTTAATCCAATGACACAAATGAACTTATTGGATGCACAAGATTGGATAAAAACCCTTATTGGACTAGAATAAGCCTAGGGAGGACGAAAATGACC
>NW_027333912.1:0-278 GCF_000331145.2 Cicer arietinum
CTAATTGGACTAGAATAAACCTATGGAGGACGAAAATGACCTAAATGTTCATCCAATGACACAAATCAACTTATTGGGTGCACAAGATTGGTTAAAAACCAAAGTTGGACAAGCATAAGTCTAGGTAGGACGACAATGACCTAAATGTTTATCCAATTACAAAAACACACCTATTGAATGCACAAGATTGGTTAAAACCCCTAATTGACTAGAACAAGCATAGGGAGGACGAAAATGACCTAAATGTTCATCCAATGACACAAACTCACCTATTGGAT
>NW_027333913.1:0-366 GCF_000331145.2 Cicer arietinum
GACCTAAATGTTCATCCAATGACACAAACACACCTGTTGGATGCACAAGATTGGTTAAAAAACTTTAATTGGACAAGAATAAGCCAAGGTAGGACGAAAATGACCCAAATGTTCATCCAATGACACAAAAACACCTATTGGATGCACAAGATTGGTTAAAAACCCTAATTGGACTAGAATAAACCTAGGGATGACGAAAATAACCTAAATCTTCATCTAATGACACAAACACACCTATTGGATGCACAAGATTGGGTAAAAATCCTAATTGAACAAGAATAAGCCAAGGGAGGCAAAAATGACCTAAATGTTTATCCAATGGCACAAACACACCTATTGGATGGACAAGATTGGTTAAAAACCCTA
>NW_027333913.1:662-4814 GCF_000331145.2 Cicer arietinum
GTTAAAAACCCTAATTGAACAAGAATAAGCTTAGGGAGGATGAAAGTGACCCATATGTTAATCCCATGACACAAATTTACTTATTGGATGATATGATCCTATTAGTCATGGTTCACTTTAAGGATCGTTCTAGGTTAGAAACCTACTGATTTGAGTCAAAAAAAGCATATAGTTGGAGAATGCGATAAACAGCGCAACGAAACTCCGAATCGGGGGATTCCAAAACGAGGCGAAAGATGAAGTTCTGAAACACGAATTAGGATGTTCAATCACCAGAAACAAGTATATAGAACTCGAGTTATGAACACAAGTTACTGAACACGAAAATTGATAGAAATTGAGTATTAGGGTTTGATGTAAAGGAAACTCAAAATTAGTATTCAACAAAGAAACCAAGAACACAATGGCACCACAATCTAGGGATTTATAAGCCAACAAGAACGCCACAAGGATTAACAACCTTGATAAGTTCAAGATGAATTCTCTCAAGAACTCTAGAGAGCAAAGCCTCACAAAAATAAAATTCAAAATCTACCTTAAAAAAAATAAGGGTTTGCCTTTTATAATGGCAACTCCTAAAAAGTTCTCTAAATTTGGCCCAACTGAAATTTTTACAGTTACACCTAAATTTCTTATTAATTCATTCTATTATTTTAATTAAAACTAATATTAAAATTTGATAACACATAGATGCCGCCTTCATTCCTTAACTTCTTCAATTTGGGTTAAGCAATTGACTATCTTGGGCTTCAATTCTTCATGAATTGTACTTGCTTCAAATAAAGTGGTTATCATGTTATTTAGAACCTCTTTCGCCTTCTTTGACTTTGCTCTTGTCATTGGGGTTCCAAGACCTTGAATATTCTCTAGGCTTTCTTCCTTGGTTATGCATTCTATATCCTCATCATTCCCTCCTTCTTGAACTGAATTTGCCCTCAAATGGCAATCTTCTTCAGCTGCATCATAAAGAGACAAATTAGCCACATTAAAAGTAGGACTAACACCATACTCACCTGGAAGATCTTTTTTGTAGGCATTATCGTTAATTTTGGACAGCACTTGAAAAGGTCCATCTCCCCTTGGTTGAAGCTTAGATTTCCTTTGAGAAGGAAACCTTTCCTTCCTTAAATGAACCCAAACCCAATCACCAGGTTCAAACACAACCTTTTTCCTTCCTTTATTAGCTTGTCGAGCATAGCTATCCACTTTCTTTTCAATTTGTGTTTTTACCTTCTCATGTAATTTTCGAACATATTCAGCCTTAGCATTCCCATCCTTATGAATTAGAATAGAACTATTTGGCAAAGACATTAAATCAAGAGGGGTGAGAGGGTTAAAACCATAAACAATTTCAAAGGGAGAATAACGAGTAGTGCTATGAACAACCCTATTATAGGCAAACTCAACATGGGGCAAACATTCTTCCCATGTCCTAATATTCTTTTGGATTATAGCCCTTAGAAGAGAAGAAAGAGTTCGATTTACTACCTTAGTTTGGCCATCAGTTTGTGGGTGGCAAGTCGTGGAAAAGAGAAGTTTAGTTCCAAGCTTACCCCAAAGTGTCCTCCAAAAGTGACTAATGAATTTAGTGTCTCGGTCACTCACAATGCTTCTGGGTATACCATGAAGTCTAACTACTTCTTTAAAGAACAAATCTGCCACGTGACAAGCATCATCCACTTTTCTGCAAGGTATAAAGTGAGCCATCTTGGAGAATCTGTCTACCACCACAAAAATTGAATCTTTTCCGCTCTTAGACCGAGGAAGACCTAAAACAAAATCCATAGAAATATCAATCCAAGGGGAGTTAGGTATTGGTAAAGGAGTATACAAACCATGAGGCATAACTTTAGACTTAGATTTCTTACAAACAATGCATCTTTCACACAATTTGCGTACATCACGTTTCATGTGTGGCCAATAAAAATGTTCATGCAACATGTCTAAAGTCTTTTGTACTCCAAAATGTCCCATTAATCCCCCCTCATGTGCTTCCTTCACAAGCAAATCCCTAATGGAACCTTTAGGCACACATAACCTCTTTTCTTTAAATAAATAGTCATTATTCTTAAAATACCCATTTTGGGCAGCATGCACACAAGATTTATATATTTGAGAAAATTCGGAATCATGTTCATACAATTCTTTAATTACCTCAAAACCAATAAACTTAGTTTCAAGAGTAGAGAACAAAACATACCTTCTTGAAAGTGCATCAGCAACAACATTTGACTTACCTTTTTTATGCTTGATCACGTACTGAAATTGCTCAAGAAATTCAACCCACTTGGCATGTCTCTTGTTGAGCTTACCTTGGCTCTTTAAATACTTCAATGATTCGTGATCACTATGTATTACACATTCCTTTGGTAAAAGATAGTGTTGCCATGTTTGTAGTGATCTCACTAATGCATACAATTCTTTATCATATGTAGGGTAATTAAGGGAGTCACCATTAAGTTTCTCACTAAAATAAGCAATGGGATGCCCCTCTTGCCTCAAAACAGCCCATATCCCCACATTTGATGCATCACATTCAATTTCAAAAGATTTAAAGAAATTAGGCAATGAAAGAATATGTGCATGAGTCAATTTTTCTTTGAGGGTAGCAAATGCTTGTTCTTGTTTTTCACCCCATTTAAATCCCACATTCTTTTTAATCACTTCATTTAAAGGTGCAGCTAATGTACTAAAATCTTTAACAAACCTCCTATAGAAACTAGCTAAGCCATGAAAGCTTCTTACCTCGTTAACATTCTTAGGAGTTGGCCACTCTTGAATAGCTTTGACCTTTTCTTGATCAACCTGCACTCCCTTTCAGCTTCTAACAAAACCAAGAAAAACTACATGATTTGAGTAATTTTGCGTTCTTTATGTATAAAAGAGAACTTATTTTTATAACCATCATGGTTGCTTTTCTTATCATACTGCCATGGTCTTCCAAGAAGTAAATGACAAGCCTCCATCAGAACTACATCACATATAACTGTATCCTCATACTTCCCAATAGAAAAATTCACTTCCACCTGCTCACTCACAATTTTCTCGCCTTCCTCACTAAGCCATTGAAGTTTGTATGGTTCTTGATGGGGTTTCATTTTTGATACCATTCTTGCACTTGCAACATTAGTGTAGCTTCCTCCATCTATAATTAAAGAACATAACTTACCTTGGATGAGACATCGAGTATGAAAAATATTCTTCCTTTGTGTTTCGTCCAAGTCTCTTGATTGGCTGCCCAACATTCATCTAACCATAAACAAGTCTCCTCCCTCAGCAACTTCTTCCTCATTCTCTTCATCACTAGCTGTAGCTGATTCAGAAGATGACCCGCTCGAAATATCTCCATTCTCCTTAAGCAACATGGTCTTCTTAGTTGGACATTCAGAAGCTATGTGACCTTTTCCCAAGCATTTGAAACATTTAATTTCACTAACTTTTTGTTTTCTTAGGAGCATCATTGAATTTATTTTGAATTCTCTGAGGTGAAACCATGGATGTGTTCGAAGAAGTACTTCCCTCCTTCTTATTTCTATCCTTCCAACTATAGGAGTTAAAGTTAGAAAAATACTTTTTGACACCTTTTCTTTTCAGTGGTTGTTCTACCTTAGTAGCTTGATGCGCCAAGTACTCCAACTCCACATAATTTTGTAATTCCACAACATCACTTATATGACTATTCAACCCCTGTAAGAAACGTGCCATAGAAGCTTCCCTATCTTCTCCTCCTTCTACCTCTGTCATCACCATGATTTTCTTGATTTTCTAACTGTTCAATTCTAGCATGTAAATCTTCAGCGTGTTCCCTCAACATTCTTTACATTTGAGCCGTTATAGTCTCCACTAACAATCTGTTGTTTCCTCCTGGAGGAGGGCTATCATCACCACCTATTCCTGTCATATGTTAAACAAAAAAAAGAAAACAAGTAAAGTGAAAAAAATTAAGGATCTCACCACACAGCTCACGTGTTTACACTCTTGACTTTGTCACTCGTGTTTCACTCAATTTGGCTTTTTTTATTTATAATGAATCCCTCTTGCCTTTTTCCACTCAATTGCTCTCTTCAATTTCTTAATTGAATCAACAAGAACTTTAATATTTGAACCCAAAAATCAGTATGAAGAATTTAGAGTAACACAAAGCAGTAGTAA
>NW_027333913.1:5308-9500 GCF_000331145.2 Cicer arietinum
TGGAGCCAAAAAAAGCGTATAGTTGGAGAATGCGATAAACAGCGCATTGAAACTCTGAATCGAGCAATTCCAAAACGAGGTGAAAGATGACGTTCTGAAACACGAATTAGACTGTTGAATCACCGGAAACAAGTATATAGAACTCGAGTTATGAACGCAGGTTACTGAACACGAAAAATTGATAGAATTGGAGTATTAGGGTTTGATGTAAAGGAAACTCAAAATGATTAATCAGAAAAGAAACCATGAACAAAATGGCGCCACAATTTAGGGATTGATAAGAAAACAAGAACACCACAAGGATTAACAACCTTGATAAGTTTAAGATGAATTCTTTCAAGAAATCTAGAGAGCAAAGCCTCACAAAAATAAAATTCAAAATCTGCCCTAAAAAAAATAAAGGTTTGCCTTTTATAATGGCAACTCCTAAAAATTTCTCTAAATTTGGCCCAACTGAAATTTTTACAGTTACAGCCAAATTTCTTATTAATTAAGTGTATTACTTTAATTGAACCTAGTATTAAAATTTGATAACACATAGATGCCGCCTTCATTCCTTAACTTCTTCAATTTGGGTTAAGCAATTGACTATCTTGGGCTTCAATTCTTCATGAGTTGTACTTGCTTCAAATAAAGTGGTTATCAAGTCATTTAGAACCTCTTTCGCCTTCTTTGACCTTGCTCTTGTCATTGGATTTCCAAGACCTTGGATATCCTCTCGGCTTTCTTCCTTGGTTATGCATTCTATGTCCTCATCATTGGATGCACAAGATTGGTTAAAAACCTTAATTGGACAAGAATAAGCCTGGTAAGGATGAAAATGACCTAAGTGATCATCCAATGACACAAAGACACCTATTGGATGCACAACATTGGTTCAAAACCCTAATTGGACAAGAATAAGGCTAGGGAGGACGAAAACGCCCTAAATGTTCATCCAATGACACAAATGAACTTATTGGATGCACAAGATTGGTTAAAACCCCTAATTGGACAAGAATAGGCCTAGGGAGGAAGAAAATTACCTAAATATTCATCCAATGACACAACCACACCTATTGGATGTACAAGATTGGTTAAAAACGCTAATTGGACTAGAATAAACCTAGGGAGGACGAAAAATACCTAAATATTCAATCAATGACACAAACGGACTTATTAGATGCACAAGATTGGTTAAAAAGCGCGATTGGACAAGAATAAGCCTAGGGAAGACGAAAATAACCTAAATGTTTATCCAATGATACAAACACACCTTTTGGATGCACGCGATTGTTTAAAAACCCTAATTGGACTACAACAAACCTAGAAACGACGAAAATGTCCTAAATGTTCATCCAATTAAACAAACACGCCAATTGGATGCACAAGATTGGTTAAAAATCCTAATTGGACAAGAATAAGCCAAGGGAGGACGAAAATGACCTAAATGTTCATCCAATGACACACACACACCTATTGGATGGAAAAGATTGGTTAAAAACCCTAGTTGGACAAGAATAAGTCTAGGAAGGACGAAAATGACCTAAATGTTCATCCAATGACACAAACACACCTATTGGAAGCACAACATTGGTTTGAAACCCTAATTGGACTAGAATAAACCTAGGGAGGACGAAAATGACCTAAATCTTCATACAATGAGACAAACACACCTATTGGATGCAGAAGATTGGATAAAAACCCCAATTGGGCAAGAATAATCCAAGGGAGGACGAAAATGACTTAAATGTACATCCAATGACACAAATGAACTTATTGGATGCACAAGATTGGTCTGAAACCCTAATTGGACTAGAATAAACCTAGGGAGGACGAAAATGACCTAAATATTCATACAGTGACCCAAAAACACCTTTTGGATGCACAACACTGGTTAAAAACCCTAATTGGACAAGAATAAGTCTATGGAGAACGAAAATGACCTAACTGTTCATCCAATGACACAAAAACACCTATTGGATGCACAAGATTGGTCTGAAACCCTAATTGGACTAGAATAAACCTAGGGAGGACGAAAATGACCTAAATATTCATACAGTGACCCAAAAACACCTTTTGGATGCACAACACTGGTTAAAAACCCTAATTGGACAAGAATAAGTCTATGGAGAACGAAAATGACCTAACTGTTCATCCAATGACACAAAACACCTATTGGATGCACAAGATTGGTTGAAAACTTTAATTGGACTAGAATAAGCATAAGAAGGACGAAAATGACCTAAATGTTCCTCCAATGACACAAACACACCTATTGGATGCACAAGATTGGGTAAAAACCCTAATTGGACAAGAATTATCCTAGGGAAGATGAAAATGACCTAAATGTTCATCCAATAACACAAACGTACCTATTGGATGCACAAGATTGGTTGAAAACCTTAATTGGACAAGAATAAGGTTAGGAAGGATGAAAATGACCTAAATGTTAATCCAATGACACGAACAAACCTATTGGATGCACAACATTGGTTAAAAACCCTAGTTGGACAAGAATAATTCTAGGGAGGAAGAAAATGACCTAAATGTTCATCCAATGACAAAAACACACCTATTGGATGCAAGAGATTGGTTAAAAACCCTAGTTGGACAAGAATAAGTCTAGGAAGGACGAAAATGACCTAAATGTTCGTCCAATGACACAAACACACCTGTTGGATGCACAAGATTGGTTAAATACCCTAATTGGACAAGAATAAGCCTAGGGAGGACGAAAATGACCTAAATGTTCGTCCAATGACACAAACACACCTGTTGGATGCACAAGATTGGTTAAAAACCCTAATTGGTCAAGAATAAGGCTAGGGAGGACGAAAAGGACCTCAATGTTCATCCAATGACACAAACTCACTTATTGGATGTACAAGATCAGTTAAAAACCCTAATTGGAGAAGAATAAGCCTAGGGAGGACGAAAATGACCTAAAAGTTAATCCAATGACACAAAGGAACTTATTCGATGCACATAATTGGTTTAAGACCCTAATTGGACAAGAATAAACCAAGGAAGTACAAAAATGACCTAAATGTTAATCCAGTGACACAAACATACCTATTGGAAGCACAACATTGGTTTGAAACCCTAATTGGACTAGAATAAACCTAGGGAGGACGAAAATGACCTAAATGTTCGTCCAATGACACAAACACACTTATTGGATGCACAAGATTGGTTAAAAATTGGGATTCGACAACAACGAACCTAGGGAGCACGAAAATGACCTAAATGTTCGTCCAATGACACAAACACACTTATTGGATGCACAAGATTGGTTAAAAATTGGGATTCGACAACAACGAACCTAGGGAGCACGAAAATGACCTAAATGTTCGTCCAATGACACAAACACACTTATTGGATGCACAAGATTGGTTAAAAATTGGGATTCGACAACAACGAACCTAGGGAGCACGAAAATGACCTAAATGTTCATCCAATGACACAAATGAACATATTGGATGCACAAGATTGGTTAAAAATTGGGATTCGACAACAACGAACCTAGGGAGCACGAAAATGACCTAAATATTCATACAGTGACACAAAAACACCTTCTGGATGCAAAAGATTGGTTAAAATCCCTAATTGGACCAGAATAAACCTAGGGAGGACGAAAATGACCTAAATGTTCATCCAATGACACAAACACACCTATTGGATGCACAAGATTGGTTAAAAACCCTTATTGGACTAGAATAAACCTACGGAGGACGAAAATGACCTAAATGTTCATCCAATGACACAAACACACCTATTGGATGCACAAGATTGGTTAAAAACCCTTATTGGACTAGAATAAACCTAGGGAGGACGAAAATGACCTAAATGTTCATCCAATGACACAAACGCAACTATTCGATGCACAAGATTGGTTAATACCCTAATTGGAAAAGAATAAGCCAATGAGGACGAAAATCACCTAAATGTTCATCCAATCCTACAAACACACCTATTGGATGCACAAGATTTGTTGAAAACCCTAGTTGCACAAAAATAAATCTAGGAAGGAAAAAAATGACCTAAATGTTCATCCAATGACACAAACACACCTATTGGATGCACAAGATTGGTTAAAAACCCTAATTGGACAAGAATAATCCTATGGAGGACGAAAATAACCTAAATCTAATAACACAAACGCACATATTGGTAATAGAAGCACAGGATTGGTCCTTAATTGGACAAGAAT
>NW_027333913.1:10291-11714 GCF_000331145.2 Cicer arietinum
CCTAAATGTTCATCCAATGACACAAACACACCTATTGGATGCACAAGATTGGTTAAAAATTGGGATTCGACAACAATAAACCTAGGGAGGACGAAAATGACCTAAATATTCATAAAGTGACACAAAAACACCTTTTGGATGCACAAGATTTGTTAAAAACCCTAATTGGACTGGAATAAACCTAGGTAGGACGAAAATGACCTAAATGTTCATCGAATGACGCAAACACAACTATTGGATGCACAACATTGGATAAAAACCCTTGTTGGACAAAAATAAGTCTAGGAAGGACAAAAATGACCTAAATGTTCATCCAATGACACAAACAAACCTATTGGATGCACAAGATTGGTTAAAAACCCTAATTGGACAAGAATAAGTCTAGAGAGAACGAAAATGACCTAAATGTTCATCCAATGACACAAAAACACCTATTGGATGCACAACATTGGTTGAAAACCTTAATTGGACAAGAACAAGTCTAAGAAGGACGAAAATGACCTAAATGTTCATCCAATGACACAAACACACCTATTAGATGCACAAGATTGGTTAAAAACCCTAATTGGACAAGAATTATCCTGGGAAGGATGAAAATGACCTAAATGTTCATCCAATAACACAAACGCACATATTGGATGCACAAGATTGGTTGAAAACCTTAATTGGACAAGAATAAGGTTAGGAAGGACGAAAAAGACTTAAATGTTCAACCAATGACGCAAACAAACCTATTGGATGCGCAAGATTGGTTAAAAACCTTAGTTAGACAAGAATAATTCTAGGGAGGAAAAAAATGACCTAAATGTTCATCCAATGACACAAACACACCTAATTGATGCAAGAGATTGGTTAAAAACCCTAGTTGGACAAGAATAAGTCTAGGAAGGACGAAAATGACCTAAATGTTAATCCAATGACACAAACACACCTATTGGATGCAAAAAATTGGTTAAAAACCCTAGTTGGACAAAAATAAGCCTAGGAAGGACGAAAATGACCAAAATGTTAATCCCATGAAACAAATGAACTTATTGGATGTACAAGATCAGTTAAAAACCCTAATTGGACTAGAATAAACCTAGGGAGGATGAAAATGATCTAAATCTTTATACAATGACACAACCACACCTATTGGATGCACAAGATTGGTTACAACCCCTAATTGCACAAGAATAATCCAAGGGAGGACGAAAATGACCGAAATGTTCATCCAACGACACAAATGAACTTATTGGATGATCAAGATTGGTTAAAAACCGTAATTTGACGAGAATAATACTAGGGAGGAAGAAAAGTACCTAAATGTTCATCCAAAGACACAAATGAACTTATTGGATGCACAAGATTGGTTAAACATTGTGATTGGACAACAATAAGCCTAGGGAGGACCTAAATGACCTAAATATTCATCCAATGACAC
>NW_027333914.1:0-344 GCF_000331145.2 Cicer arietinum
TAATAACATATAACAAAATTGAGTTGTCAAATAAATATGTAATAATTAATTTATTTGACAACCATATTTTATTATATGTTATTACTATCTTCATTATTAAGTACAATTATCAAATGAAATTAACAATATTATTTAATAAAATAGAGTTGTCTAATAAATATATAATTTTTACTTTACTTGACATCACTATTTTATTATATGTTATTGTTATCTTCATTTTTTAGTTATACTTAATAACAAAGATAATAATAAAATATAACAAAATTGAGTTGTCAAATAAATATGAAATAATTAATTTATTTGACAACTCTATTTTATTATATGTTATTATTATCCTTGTTATT
>NW_027333914.1:830-1150 GCF_000331145.2 Cicer arietinum
ATAAAACGAAGATAATAATAACATTAAATAAAATAGAGTTGTCTAATAATGTAATACTTAAATGTTTATTTGACAACACTATTTTATTATATATTATTATTATCTTCCTTTTGTATTTAATTTACAACTCGATTTTGTTATATGTTATTATTATTTTCGTTATTTTGTACAATTACAAAACGAAAATAATAAAAACATATAAGAAAATTGAGTTGTTGAATAAAAATGTAATTATTATTTTATTTGAAAACTCTATTTTGTTATATTTTATTATTTACTTCATTTTAACTTATTTGTTTGACAACTCTATTTTATTATAT
>NW_027333915.1:0-276 GCF_000331145.2 Cicer arietinum
CTAACTAGACATGAATAAGCTAAGGGAGGACGAAAATGACCTAGATGTTCATCCAATGACAGAAACACATTGATTGGATGCACAAGATTGGTTAAAAACCCTAATTGGACAAGAATAAGCCAACGAAAGACGAAAATGCCCTAAATGTTTATCCAATGAAACAAACACACCTATTGGATGCACAAGTTTGGTTAAAAACCCTAATTGGACTAGAATAAACCTAGGGAGGACGAAAATGACCTAAATGTTCATCCAATGACACAAATGAACTTATTG
>NW_027333915.1:1042-3832 GCF_000331145.2 Cicer arietinum
CTTATTGGATGCACAAGATTAGTTAAAAACCCTAATTGAACAAGAATAAGCCAAGGAAGGACGAAAATGGCTTAAATGTTCAACCAACGACACAAACACACCTATTGGATGCACAAGATTGGTTAAAAACCCTAGTTGGACAAGAATAAACCTAGGGAGGACGAAAATTACCTAAATGTTCATCCAATGACACAAACACTCCTATTGGATAGACAAGACTGGTTTAAAACCATAGTTGGACTAGAATAAGTCTAGTGAGGATGAAAATGACCTAGATATACATCAAATGACACAAACACACCTATTGGATGCACAAGATTGGTTAAAAACTATAATTTGACAAGAATATGCCAAAGGAGGACGAAAATTACCTAAATGTTCCTCCAATGACACAAACGAATTTATTGGATGCACAAGATTGGTTAAAAACTATAATTTGACAAGAATATGCCAAAGGAGGACGAAAATTACCTAAATGTTCCTCCAATGACACAAACGAATTTATTGGATGCACAAGATTGGTTACAAACCCTAATTGGACTAGAATAAACCTAGGGAGGACGAAAATGACCTAAATGTTCATCCAATGACACAAATGAACTTATTGGATGCACAAGATTGGTTACAAACCCTAATTGGACTAGAATAAACCTAGGGAGGACGAAAATGACCTAAATGTTCATCCAATGACACAAACACACCTATTGGACGCACAAGATTTGTTTAAAACCCTAATTGGACTAGAATAAACATAGGGAGGACGAAAATGACCTAAAACTTCATCTAATGACACAAACACACCTATTGGATGCACAAGATTGGTTAAAAACCCTAATTGGACTAGAATAAACCTAGGGAGGACGAAAATGACCTAAATGTTCATCCAATGACACAAACACATCTATTGGATGCACAAGATTGGTTACAAACCCTAATTGGACAAGAATAAGCCTAGGGAGGACGAAAATGACCTAAATGTTCATCCAATGACACAAATGAACTTATTGGATGCACAAGAATGGTTAAAAACCCTAATTGGACAAGAATAAGCCAAGGAAGGACGAAAATGGCCTAAATTTTCATCCAAGGACACAAACACACCTATTGGATGCACAAGATTTATTAAAAATCCAAATTGGACAAGAATAAGCCTAGGGAGGACGAAAATGACCTAAATGTTCATCCAATGACACAAATGAACCTATTGGATGCACAAGATTGGTTAAAAACCCTAATTGGACAAGAATAAGCCTAGGGAGGACGAAAATGACCTAAATTTTCATCCAATGACACAAACACACCTATTGGATGCACAAGATAGTTTAAAAACCCTAATTGGATAAGAATAAGCCAAGGGAGGATGAAAATTACCTAAATGTTCATCCAAAGACACAAACACACCAATTGGGTGCACAAGATTTGTTAAAAACCCTAATTGGACAAGAATAACCCAAGGGTAGACGAAAATGACCTAAATATTTATCCAATGGCAGAATCACAACTATTGGATGCACAAGATTGGTTAAAAACCCTAATTGGACAAGAATAAGCAGAGGGAGGACGAAAATGACCTAAATGTTCATCCAATGACACAAATGAACCTATTGGATGCACAAGATTGGTTAAAAACCCTAATTGGACAAGAATAAGCAGAGGGAGGACGAAAATGACCTAAATGTTCATCCATTGACACAACCACACCTATTGGATGCACAAGATTGGTTTAAAATCTTAGTTGGACAAGAATAAGTCTAGGGAGGATAAAAATGACCTAGATGTTCATCCAACGACATAAACACACCTAATGGATGCACAAGTTTGGTTAAAAAAACTAATTGGACAAGAATAAGACTAGGGAGGAAGAAAATTACCTAAATGTTCATCCGACGACAGAAACACACCTATTGGATGCACAAGATTGGTTAAAAACCCTAATTGTACCAGAATAATCCAAGTGAGGACGAAAATTACCTAAATGTTCATCCAATGACAGGAAGACGAAAATGACCTAAATGTTCATCCATTGACACAACCACACCTATTGGATGCACAAGATTGGTTAAAAACTCTAATTGGACTAGAATAAACCTAGGGAGGACGAAAATGACCTAAATGTTCATCCATTGACACAACCACACCTATTGGATGCACAAGATTGGTTAAAAACCCTAATTGTACCAGAATAATCCAAGTGAGGACGAAAATTACCTAAATGTTCATCCAATGACAGAAACAAACCTATTGGATGCCCAAGATTGCTTAAAAACCCTAGTTGGACAAGAATAACCCAATGGAAGACGAAAATGTTTATCCAATGACACAAACACACCTATTGGATGCACAAGATTGGTTAAAAACCCTAATTGGACTAGAATAAACCTAGGGAGGACGAAAATGACCTAAATGTTCATCCAATGACACAAACACACCTATTGGATGCACAAGATTTGTAAAAAGCCTTAATTGGACAAGAATAAGCTAAGGAAGGACGAAAATGACCTAAATGTTCATCCAATGACACAAACACACCTATTAGATGCACAAGATTGATTAAAACCCCTAGTTAGACTAGAATAAGTCTAGGGAGGATTAAAATGACCTAAGTGTTCATCCAATGACACAAATGAACGTATTGGATGCACAAGATTGGTTAAAAACCTTAATTTGACAAGAATAAGCCTAGGGAGGACTAAAATGACATAAATGTTCATCCAATGACATAAACAAACCTTTTGGATGCACAAGATTGGTTAAAAACCCTAATTGGACAAGAATAAGCCAAGGAAGGAC
>NW_027333916.1:0-2757 GCF_000331145.2 Cicer arietinum
CTAAGCTTCATTTCGCAAAGAGATAGAAGGGAAAGTTGCTCACCACCACACTACGGTGCTAGTTGACTAACTTGGAAGCGACGTCGCGAGCAGAGATTTTACCGGATTTGGTCGCGGTACTGGTTTCGCACGTTAAAGCTATCGTTAAGGTAAGGGCTCCTTCCAAACTTTTAGTTTGCATTTAGGGACTTATCTGTGGTTGTGTGGAAAAGAATTTTGTTAGGGTTGGAGTATTGATTTGGGGGAAAATAAATCTAAGGCTTTATGGGTAAAATCTTAGAGTTAGGTTTTGGTTATATTGATGAATGTTTCGTGGAAAATGAATTTAAACTCATTATGTATGATTTGGAGTAAATGAAACTTGTTGTGTTTTGAGTGGTGGATTGTGTTGATTTGTGTTCGTCGTATTTGACGTGTTCTTAATTAATATTGATGAAACTTGTTGTTTGTATGATTGGATTCTGTGGAGAAATGAATTGATGTGTTTTGGTGTGAGTTGTGGATTGGATCTAATAATAGGTTTGAGTTTGTTTTGTGTGGAATTTGAAAACCACTAGAGTTAAACGAGTATTAAAAATGGGGAATCTTTTAATATCTCGGTAAACAGTACTTTGGCCTGTGATAGGCGGTACGTTTACGACTTACGCTTTTTCTTTTAGTAAATCATGCTGACCCGTGATAGGTGGCACCTCGGTAAACAGTACTGACCATTGATAGGTGGTACGTTTATGATTTACGCTTTTTAGTAAATCGTGCTGACCCGTGATAGGTGGCACCTCGGTAATTGGTACTTTGGCCTGCGATAGGCGGTACAATTATGATTTACGGCCCTTCGAGGAGGGGTTTGGTTTGGAATTCTGAGTCCATGCATTTTGGCATATACGCATTGCATTAGGGTGCTTGGCACACGAGTCGTGTTTGAATCAAGTTTATGATTGAGTGGTTTGAATAGGAATTGTCGTGGTAATCGTGTTGGAATTGCTAAGTTTTATGTATTGATTATCGTGTGTGAGTGCGATGGATTGTAAAACTATTTCGAAAACCAATTCGTCGTGGTGATTGTGTGGGAATTGCTAAGTGTTAAGTTTTGGAATTATGTGTGAGTGTGATTGAATTAGTTTAAGTATTTTTGGAAGAAAAAGCAGGGAAATCGATTTCCCAATCGATTGGATGAGTTGCAGGAACTTCACTATTTTAACCTAATCGATTTACCAATCTATTGTATAAATATGTCTTTCAAAATCTTTTAAGCAATCGATTTGGAAATCGATTAGCCTTAACACAGGAACTCAGCAAAACTGACAAAATTGATTTGGCAATCGATTTGGGAACACAGGAACTCAGCAAAACAGACAAAATCGATTTGGCAACACAGGAACTCAACAAAACTGACCAAATCGATTTGGCAATCGATTGGCTCAGTAGAAATCCTTATTTTGAGTTAGATAATCGATTGCTCAATTGATTTATCAATGCTTTGGTCAGTTATGTATTACTTGATGGTTTGAGAACTTTATTTTGATTTCATTTTTAATTGGCAAGCATTACATGAACTTTTGGCATATGAGAAATCCTTTTAAGGTGCATGCTTAGTTGAAAGGTTATTTTGTGCATTTAAAACTTAAATGTTATGTGTTATCTGTTAATTTCGGTTTGTGACCCTTTACAACTATTGTGGAGATCTGAGCTTCGCCCTCAGATGAGAGCCAGGACGATCCTGCCGGTTTGTACCCTACAGATGGGAATGCTTGATCGGAGCTAGTTAGGAGGATCTCACGGGGTGCGTGGAGATCACTCAGGGTGTATAGTTTTTTGGTATGATGATCATATTAGGTTCATGTATAGGGACTAGACATCCTTCTTTTTGGGTTGCAGTATTTTAATTCGGAAAACTGTACCTATACTAACATTGTCTGTTTGACATGTTATTTATGACGGGGTCTATGTACCACCTTTGAAGTGTAAATACTTTGGATTCGTATTTTGAGAAACTTTTCCGCTGCTTGTAAATTATAATGACTCAATTATTTATCCAAAGGTATTTCCTTATTTGTCTTTCTCTGTTTTATTTTAATTTCTTTAAAAAAAAAAATACACCTTCGCTTTGAAAATCGGGGTGTTAGGGTTAAAGTGTTGATTCGAGGGAAAATGAATCTAAGGCTTTATGGGTAAAATCTAAGAGTTAGGTTTTGGTTATATTGATTAATGTTTAAGGGAAAATGAATTTAAACTCATTTATGTATGATTTTGAGTAAATGAAACTTGTTGTGTTCGAGTGGTGGATTTTGTTGATTTGTGTTCGTCGTACTTAACGTGTTCTTAATTAATACTGACGAAATTTGATATGTGTATGGTTGGATTTTGTGGAGAAATTAATTGATGTGTTTTGGTGTGGATCGTGGATTGAATTTGATAATATGTTTGAGTTGTTTTGTGTGGAATTTGAAAACCATTAGGGTTAAACGAGTATTAAGAATGGGGAATCTCTTAATATCTTGTTTACTTAATGTGTGTTTGTGAAAATCGTTTAAGTTAAACGAGTATTAAGAATGGGGAATCTCTTAATATCTTGTTTACTTAATGTGTGTTTGTGAAAATCGTTTAAGTTAAACGAGTATTAAGAATGGGGAATCTCTTAATGTCTTGTTTACATAATGTGTGTTTGTGAAAATCGTTTAAGTTAAACGAGTATTAAGAATGGGGAATCTCTTAATGTCTTGTTTACTTAATGTTGTTGTGAAAATCGTTTAAGTTAAA
>NW_027333916.1:2847-3178 GCF_000331145.2 Cicer arietinum
GCTGACCCGTGATAGGTGGCACCTCGGTAAACAGTACTGACGCGTGATAGGTGGTACGTTTACGATTTACGTTTTTGGTAAATTGTGCTGACTCGTGATAGGTGGCACCTCGGTAAATAGTACTTTGGCCTGTGATAGGCAGTACGTTTACGATTTACGCTTTTTCTTTTAGTAAATCGCGCTGACCCGTGATAGGTGGCACCTCGGTAATTGATACTTCGGCCTGCGATAGGCGGTACAATTATTATTTACGGCCCTTCGAGGAGGCTTTTGGTTTGGAATTCCGAGTCCATGCATTTTGGCATATACACATCGCATTAGGGTGCTTGGC
>NW_027333917.1:0-366 GCF_000331145.2 Cicer arietinum
GATGCACCAGATTGGTTAAAAACCCTAATTGCACAAGAATAAGCCAAGAGGGCACGAAATTGAGCTAAATGTTCATCCAATGACAGAAACACAACTATTGGATGCACAAGATTGTTTAAAAACCCAAGTTGGACAAGAATAAGTCTAGGAAGGACGAAAATGAGCGAAATGTTCATCCAATTACACAAACACACCTATTGGATGCAAAAGATTGGTTAAAAACCCTAGTTGGATAGGAATCAGTCTAGGGAGGACGAAAATGACAAAAATGTTTATCCAATGACACTAACACACCTATTGGATGCACAAGATTGGTTAAAAAACCTAATTGGACAAGAATAAGTTTAGGGAGGACGCAAATGACCT
>NW_027333917.1:912-1561 GCF_000331145.2 Cicer arietinum
AAAAACCTAATTGGACTAGAATAAACCTAGGGAGGATGAAAATGACCTAAATGTTCATCCAATAACACAAACACACATATTGGATGCACAAGATTGGTTAAAAACCGTAATTGGGCTAGAATAAACCATGGGAGGACGAAAATGACCTAAATGTTCATCGAATAACACAAACACACCTATTGGATGCACAAGATTGGTTAAAAACCATAATTGGACTAGAATAAAACTAGGAAGGTTGAAAATGACCTAAATGTTCATCCAAAGACACAAATGAACTTATTCGATGCACAAGATTGGTTAAAAACCCTAATTTGACTAGAATAAACCAATGTAGGACGAAAATGACCTAAATGTTCATCCAATGACACAAACACACATATTGGATACATAAGATTGGTTAAAAACCTAATTGGACTAGAATAAACCTAGGGAGGACGAAAATGACCTAAATGTTCATCCAATGACACAAACACACATATTGGATACACAAGATTGGTTAAAAACCTAATTGGACTAGAATGAACCTAGGGAGGACGAAAATGACCTAAATGTTTATCCAATGACACAAACCCTCCTATTGGATGCCCAAGATTGGTTTCAAACCCTAATTAGACAAGAATAAACCAATGGAGGACAAAAATGACCTAAA
>NW_027333918.1:0-298 GCF_000331145.2 Cicer arietinum
AATACGACGAACACAAATCAACACAATCCACCTCTCAAACACAACAAGTTTCATTTACTCAAACTCATACATAAATGAGTTTAAATTCATTTGCCACAAAACATTCATCAATATAACCAAAACCTAACTCTAAGATTTTACCCATAAAGCCTTAGATTCATTTTCCCCCAAATCAACACTTCAACCCTAACAAATTCATTTCCACACAACCACAGATAAGTCCCTAAATGCAAACTAAAAGTTTGGAAGGAGCTTTTACCTTCACGTTAGCTTTAACGTGCGTTTCCGGTACCGCGAG
>NW_027333918.1:426-1927 GCF_000331145.2 Cicer arietinum
GCTTTTGAAGTATATATATTAATTACTTTTAACAAATATCTCCAAATATCTAGATATTTATTAAAATTACCATTTCACCCATAAGGCATTAAATTCTCCGTAAAGGATTCACCGCACTTAATTTAATTTATTCTTCGACGAGTAATTCTAATCGGCATCAAAATATCTTTTTGGTCATATAACTCCAAAATATTAATAACTTTGGCTAAAAAGCCTCCGAGTTCAATACCAAAACACACTAAAATACATAAAGTATACTTTAAAATTATGGGTCTTACATTACCACCCCCCCTAAAATTAGTTTCGTCCTCGAAACTATGCGTCGATAAATAACTTTGGGTGTTGTTCTCTCATCTTGTTCTCCAGTTCCCAAGTCGCATCTCCAGTAATTTGGTTCCAAATCACCTTGACCAATGAAACATCATTGGTCCTCAATCGCTTAATCTTCTTGTCATCAATTCTCACAGGTGGTACTTCGAATGACAAGTTATCCTTCAGTTGGATTGTGTCTGGTTCGATCACATGAGATGGATCTGCAAGATATTTCCTCAACTATGACACATGAAACACGTCATGAATATTGGACAGTATCGGAGGCAATGCAATCCGATAAGCAACAGACCCAATTCGTGCAGAAATCTGATATGGCCCAATGAATTTCGGAGTCAACTTCTTCGATTTCAAGGCTCTACCTACTCCAGTAGTAGGTGTGACTCTCAGAAATACATGGTCACCCTGTTCGAATTCCAAAAGTCTGCGACGCTTGTCCGCGTAACTCTTCTGACGATCTTGTGAAGTCTTCATTTTCTCCTTGATCTTCCTTACTTTAGCTGTGGTCTGTTGCACCATCTCTGGTCCGACAATCATATTCTCACCGTCTTTATACCAACACAAGGGCGTCTGACACTTGCGTCCGTATAAAGCTTCATATGGTGCCATTCCAATACTTGCGTGGAAACTATTGTTGTAAGTGAACTCAATCAACGGAAGTACATCATCCCAACTTCCTCTATCATCTAAAACACATGCTCTCAACAGATCTTCCAAGGACTGATTTGTCCTTTCAGTCTGTCCGTCCGTTTGTGGATGGTAAGCTGAACTCAATCGTAGCTTCGTTCCCAACGCTTCGTGCAATGCTCCCCAAAAATGCGATGTGAACTTCGGATCACGGTCTGACACAATGCTCGATGGTACCCCGTGTAACCTCACAATTTCAGCAATGTAGATCTCCGTTAGCTGATCTACCTTATAGGTGGTCCTTACCGGCAAAAAGTGAGCAGATTTAGTCAGCCGGTCCACTATCACCCATATAGAATCATTCTTCCTCCTTGTCTTCGGTAATCCGGTTATAAAATCCATGGAAATGCTGTCCCACTTCCATTCAGGTATATCTAAAGGTTGCAACATTCCAGCAGGTCGCTGATGTTCTCCACATGGTTAGATTCATGAGCAATCAATCATACAACTAAAACTGAGGATTTTCACTAAGCCAATCGATTGG
>NW_027333919.1:0-696 GCF_000331145.2 Cicer arietinum
GACAAGAATAAGCCTAGGGAGGACGAAAATGACCTAAATGTTCATCCAATGACACAAACACAACTATTGTATGCACAAGATTGGTTAAAAACCCTAATTTTACAAGAATAACCCTAGGGAAGACGAAATTGACCTAAATGTTCATCCAATGACACAAACACAACTATTGTATGCACAAGATTGGTTAAAAACCCTAATTGGACAAGAATAAGCCTAGGGAGGACAAAAATGACCTAAATGTTCATCCGATGACACAAACACACCTATTGGAGGCAGAAGATTGGTTAAAAACCCTAGTTGGACAAGAAGAAGTTTAGGGAGGACGAAAATGACCTAAATGTTAATCGAATGACACAAACACACCTATTGGCCGCCCAAGATTGGTTAAAAACCCTAGTTGGACAAGAAGAAGTTTAGGGAGGACGAAAATGACCTAAATGTTAATCCAATGACACAAACACACCTATTGGCCGCCCAAGATTGGTTAAAAACCCTAATTGCACTAGAATAAACCTAGGGAGAACGAAAATGACCTAAATCTTCATCCAATGACACAAACACACCTATTGTATGCATAAGATTGGTTAAAAACCCTAATTGGACAAGAATAAGTCAAGGCAGGACAAAAATGACCTAAATTGTCATCCAATGACACAAACACACCTATTGTATGCACAAGATTGGTTAAAAACCCTA
>NW_027333919.1:1476-2735 GCF_000331145.2 Cicer arietinum
ACAAGAATAAACCTAGGGAGGACGAAAATGACCTAAATGTTCATCCAATGACACAAACACACCTATTGTATGCACAAGATTGGTTAAAAAACCTAATTGTACAAGAATAAGCCTAAGGAGAACGAAATTGAGCTAAATGTTCATCCAATGACACAAACACACTTATTGGATGCACATGATTGGCTAAAAACCCTTATTGGACTAGAATAAACCTATGGAGGACGAAAATGACCTAAATGTTCATCCAATGGCACAGATGAACCTATTGGATGCACAAGATTGGTTAAACACCCTAATTGGACTAGAATAAACCTATGGAGGACGAAAATGACCTAAATGTTCATCCAATGGCACAGATGAACCTATTGGATGCACAAGATTGGTTAAACACCCTAATTGGACTAGAATAAACCTATGGAGGACGAAAATGACCTAAATGTTCATCCAATGGCACAGATGAACCTATTGGATGCACAAGATTGGTTAAAAACCCTAGTTGGACAAGAATAAGTTTAGGAAGGACGAAAATGACCTAACTGTTCATCCAATGACACAAAAACACCTATTGGATGCACAAGATTGGTTAAAAACCCTAACTTGACAAGAATTAGCCAAGAGAGGACGAAAATTACCTAAATGTTCATCCAATGACACAAACACACCTATTGTATGCACAAGATTGGTTAAAAATCCTAATTGACTATAATGAACCTAGGGTGGACGAAAATGACCTAAATGTTCATCCAATGGCACAAATGAACCTATTGGATGCACAAGATTGGTTAAAAACCCAAGTTGGACAAGAATATACCTAGGGAGGACGAAAATGACCTAAATGTTCATCCAATGACACAAACACACCTATTGGATGCACAAGATTGGTTAAAAATCCTAATTGGACAAGAATAAGCCTAGGGAGGACGAAAATGTCCTAAATGTTCATCCAATGACACAAACACACCTATTGGATGCACAAGATTGGTTAAAAATCCTAATTGCCAGTAATAAACCTAGGGAGGACGAAAATGACCTAAATGTTAATCCAACGACACAAACACACATGTTGGATGCACAAGAATGATTAAAAACCCTAGTTGGACAAGAATAAGTTTAGGAAGGACGAAAATGACCTAACTGTTCATCCAATGACACAAACACACCTTTTGGACGCACAAGATTGGATAAAAACCCTAATTGGACTAGAATAAACCTAGGGAGGACGAAAATGACCTAAATGTTCATCCAATGACACAAATGAA
>NW_027333919.1:2898-3177 GCF_000331145.2 Cicer arietinum
AGAATAAGCCTAGGGAGGACGAAAATGACCTAAATATTAATCCAATGAACAAATGAACTTATTGGATGCACAAGATTGGTTAAAAGCCATAATTGGACAAGAATAAGCCTAGGGAAGACTAAAATGACCTAATTGTTCATTCAATGACAAAAAAGAACTTATTGGATACACAAGACTGGTTAAAACCCCTAATTGGACTATAAAAAACCTAGGGAAGACGAAAATGACCTAAATGTTCATCCAATGAACCAAATGAACTTATTGGATGCACAAGATTGG
>NW_027333920.1:0-1762 GCF_000331145.2 Cicer arietinum
ATTGGAAGCACAAGATTGGTGAAAAACCCTAATTGGACAAGAATAAGCCTAGGGAGGACGAAATTGACCTAAATGATAATCCAATGACACTAAAGAACTTATTGGAAGCACAACATTGGTTAAAAACCCTAATTGGACAAGAATAAGTCTAGGGAGGACGGAAATGACCTAATTGTCCATTCAATGACACAAAGAACTTATTGGATGCACAAGATTGGTTAAAAACCCTAAATGGACAAGAATAAGCCTAGGGAGAACCAAAATGACCGTAATATTCATCCCATGACACAAACACACCTATTTGATGCACAAAATTGGTTAAAAAACCTAATTGAACAAGAATAAGCCTAGGGAGGACGAAAATAACCTAATTGTTCATTCAATGACACAAAGAACTTATTGGATGCACATGATTGGTTAAAAACCCTAAATGGACAAGAATAAGCTATGGGAGGACAAAAATGACCTAAATGTTCTTCCAATGACACAAACCCACCTATTGGATGCACAAGATTGGTTAAAAACCCTAATTCAACAAGAATAAGCCTACATAGGACGAAAATGACCTAAATGTTCTTCCAATGACACAAACATATCTATTGGAAGCACAAGATTGGTTAAAAACCCTAATGGGAAAAGAAGAAGCCTAGGGAGGACGAAAATGACCTAATTGTTCATTCAATGACACAAATGAACTTATTGGATGCACATGATTGGTTAAAAACCCTAATTCAACAAGAATAAGCCTACATAAAACGAAAATGACCTAAATGTTCATCCAATGACACAAACGCATCTATTGGATGCACAAGATTAGTTAAAAACCCTAATTGGTCAAGAATAAGCCTAGGGAGGACGAAAATGTCCTAATTGTTCATTCAATGACACAAATGAACTTATTGGATGCACAAGATTGGTTAAAAACCTTAATTCAACAAGAATAAGCCAACATAGGACGAAAATGACCTAAATGTTCATCCAATGAAACAAACACATCTATTGGATGCACAAGATTGGTTAAAAACCCTAATTAGGCTAGAATAAACCTAGGGAGGACGAAAATGACTTAAATGTTCATCCAATGACACAAACACACCTATTAGATGCAAAGGATTGTTTAAAAACCCTAATTGGACAAGAATAAGGCTAGGCAGGACGAAAATGACCTAAATGTTTATCCAACGACACAAACACACTTGTTGGATGCACAAGATACGTTAAAAACCCTAATTGGACAAGAATAAGCATAGGGAGGACGACAATGACCTAAATGATAATCCAATGACACAAATGAACTTATTGGATGCACAAGATTGGTTAAAAACCCTAATTGGACTAGAATAAACCTAGGGAGAACGAAAATGACTTAAATGTTCATCCAATGACACAAACGCACCTATTCGATGCAAAGGATTGTTTAAAAACCTTAATTGGACAACCATAAGGCTAGGGAGGACGAAAATAACCTAAATGTTCATCCAATGACGCAAACACACCTGTTTGATGCACAAGATAGGTTAAAAACCCTAATTGGACAAGAGTAAGCCTAGGGTGGACGAAAATGACCTAAATGTTGATCCAATGACACAAATGAACAAATTGGAAGCACAAGATTGGTTAAAACCCTAATTGGATAAGAATAATCCTCGGGAGGACGAAAATGACCTAAATGTTAAGCCAATGACACAAATGAACATATTGGATGCACAAGATTGGTTAAAAACCCTAATTGGACAAGAATAAGCCTAGGGAGGACGAAAAT
>NW_027333920.1:2158-2374 GCF_000331145.2 Cicer arietinum
GACAAGAATAAGCGTAGGGAGGACGAAAATGACATAATTGTTCATTCAATGACACAAATGAATTTATTGGATGCACAAGATTGGTTAAAAACCCTAATTCTACAAGAATAAGTCTACATAGGACGAAAATGACCTAAATGTTCATCCAATGACACAAACACATCTATTGGATGCACAAGATTGGTTAAAAACCCTAATTGGACAAGAATAAGCCTA
>NW_027333920.1:2413-4545 GCF_000331145.2 Cicer arietinum
ACTTATTGGATGCACAAGATTGGTTAAAAACCCTAATTCAACAAGAATAAGCCAACATAGGACGAAAATGACCTAAATGTTCATCCAATGAAACAAACACATCTATTGGATGCACAAGATTAGTTAAAAACCCTAATTGGACTAGAATAAACCTAGGGAGGACGAAAATAACCTAAATGTTCATCCAATGACACAAACGCACCTATTGGATGCAAAGGATTGTTTAAAAACCCTAATTGGACTAGAATAAACCTAGGGAGGACGAAAATAACCTAAATGTTCATCCAATGACACAAACGCACCTATTGGATGCAAAGGATTGTTTAAAAACCCTAATTGGACTAGAATAAACCTAGGGAGGACGAAAATAACCTAAATGTTCATCCAATGACACAAACACACCTATTAGATGCAAAGGATTGTTTAAAAACCCTAATTGGACAAGAATAAGGCTAGGCAAGACGAAAATGACCTAAATGTTTTTCCAACGACAAAAACACACTTGTTGGATGCACAAGATACGTTAAAAACCCTAATTGGACAAGAATAAGCATAGGGAGGACGACAATGACCTAAATGATAATCCAATGACACAAATGAACTTATTGGATGCACAAGATTGGTTAAAAACCCTAATTGGACTAGAATAAACCTAGGGAGAACGAAAATGACTTAAATGTTCATCCAATGACACAAACGCACCTATTGGATGCAAAGGATTGTTTAAAAACCTTAATTGGACAACCATAAGGCTAGGGAGGACGAAAATAACCTAAATGTTCATCCAATGACGCAAACACACCTGTTTGATGCACAAGATAGGTTAAAAACCCTAATTGGACAAGAGTAAGCCTAGGGTGGACGAAAATGACCTAAATGTTGATCCAATGACACAAATGAACAAATTGGAAGCACAAGATTGGTTAAAACCCTAATTGGATAAGAATAATCCTCGGGAGGACGAAAATGACCTAAATGTTAAGCCAATGACACAAATGAACATATTGGATGCACAAGATTGAATTGTTCATTCAATGACACAAATGAACTTATTGGATGCACATGATTGGTTAAAAATCCTAAATGGACAAGAATAAGCCTAGGGAGGACGAAAATGACCTAAATGATAATCCAATGATACAAATGAACTTATTGGATGCACATGATTGGTTAAAAATCCTAAATGGACAAGAATAAGCCTAGGGAGGACGAAAATGACCTAAATGATAATCCAATGATACAAATGAACTTATTGGATGCACATGATTGGTTAAAAATCCTAAATGGACAAGAATAAGCCTAGGGAGGACGAAAATGACCTAAATGATAATCCAATGATACAAATGAACTTATTGGATGCACATGATTGGTTAAAAATCCTAAATGGACAAGAATAAGCCTAGGGGGGACGAAAATGACCTAAATGATAATCCAATGATACAAATGAACTTATTGGATGCACATGATTGGTTAAAAACCATAAATTGGAAAAAATAAGCCTTGGGAGGATGAAAATGACCTAATTGTTCATTCAATCACACAAAGGAATTTATTGGATGCACAAGATTGGTTAAAAACCCTAAATGGACAAGAATAAGCCTAGGGAGAACCAAAATGACCTAAATATTCATCCCATGACAAAAACACACCTATTGGATGCACAAGATTGGTTGAAAACCCTAATTGGACAAGAATAAACGTAGGTAGGACGAAAACGACATAATTGTTCATTCAATGACACAAATGAATTTATTGGATGCACAAGATTGGTTAAAAACCCTAATTCTACAAGAATAAGTCTACATAGGACGAAAATGACCTAAATGTTCATCCAATGACACAAACACATCTATTGGATGCACATGATTGTTTAAAAACCCTAATTGGACAAGTATAAACCTCGGGAGGACGAAAATGACTTAAATGATAATCCTATGACACAGATGAACGTATTGGATGCAGAAGATAGGTTAAAAACCCTAATAGGACAAGAATAAGCCTAGGGAGGTTGAAAATGATCTAAATGTTAATCGAATGACACAAATGTACTTATTGGATGCACAAGATTGGTTAAAAACCCTAATTGGACAAGAATAAGCCTAGGGAGGACGAAAATGACCTAAATGTTAATT
>NW_027333920.1:4574-6350 GCF_000331145.2 Cicer arietinum
CCTAATTGGACAAGAATAAGCCTACATAGGACGAAAATGACCTAAATGTTTATCCAATGACACAAACAAATCTATTGGATGCACAAGATTGGTTAAAAACCCTAATTGGACAAGAATAAGCCTAGGGAGGACAAAAATGACCTAAATGTTAATCCAATGACACAAATGAACATATTGAATGCACAAGATCATTGGTTAAAAACCCTAATTGAACAAGAATAAGACTCGAGAGGACGAAAATGACCTAGATGATAATCCAATGAAACAGATGAACTTAATGGATGCAGAAGATAGGTTAAAAACCCTATTTGGACAAGAATAACCCTAGGGAGGACGAAAATGATCTAAATGTTAATCGAATGACACAAATGAACTTATTGGATGCACAAGATTGGGTAAAATCCCTAATTGGACAAGAATAAGCCTAGGGAGGACGAAAATAACCTAAATATTGATCCAATGATACAAATGAACTTATTGGATGCACAAGATTGGTTAAAAACCCTAACTGGACAAGAACAAGCCTAAGGAGGACGAGAATGACCTAAATGATAATCCAACGACACAGATGAATTTATTGGATGCAGAAGATAGGTTAAAAACCCTAATTGGACAAGTATAAGCCTAGGGAGGACGAAAATGACCTAAATGTTATTCCAATGACACAAATGAACATATTGGATGCACAAGATTGGTTAGAAATCCTAATTGGACAAGAATAAGCCTAAGGAGGACGAAAATGACCTAATTGTTCATTCAATGACACAAATGAACTTAGTGGATGCACAAGATTGGTTCATAACACTAATTCAGCCAGAATAAGCCTACATAGGACGAAAATGACCTAAATGTTCATCCAATGACACAAACACACTTGTTGGATGCACAAGATAGGTTAAAAACCCTAATGGGACAAGAATAAGCTTTTGGAGGACGAAAATGATCTAAATGATAATCCAATGACACAAATGAACTTATTGGATGCACAAGATTGGTTAAAAACCCTAATTGGACAAGTATAAGCCTAGGGAGGACGAAAATGACCTAATTGTTCATTCAATGACACAAATGAACTTAGTGGATGCACAAGATTGGTTCATAACACTAATTCAGCAAGAATAAGCCTACATAGGACAAAAATGACCTAAATGTTCATCCAATGACACAAACACATATATTGGATGCACAAGATTGGTTAAAAACCCTTATTGGACAAGAATAAGACTAGGGAGGACGAAAATGAGCTAATTGTTCATTCAATGAAACAAATGAACTTATTGGATGCACAAGATTGGTGAAAAACCCTAATTCAACATAAATAAGCCTACATAGGATGAAAATGACCTAAATGTTCATCCAATGACACTCACAAATCTATTGGATGCACATGATTGGTTAAAAACCCTAATTGGACAAGAATAAACCTCGGGAGGACGAAAATGACCTTAATGATAATCCGATGACACATATGAACTTATTGGATGCAGAAGATAGGTTAAAAACCCTAATAGGACAAGAATAAGCCTAGGGAGGATGAAAATGATCTAAATGTTAATCGAATGACACAAATGAACTTATTGGATGCACAAGATTGGTTAAAAACCCTAATTTGACAAGAATAAGCCTAGGGAGGACCAAAATGACCTAAATGTTAATTCAACGACACAAATGAACTTTTTGGATGCGCAGGATTGGTTAAAAACCCTAATTGGACAAAAATGACTTAAATGTTAATCCAATGACACAAATGAACATATTGGATGCACAAGATTGGTT
>NW_027333920.1:6504-11214 GCF_000331145.2 Cicer arietinum
ACAAAAATGATCTAAATGTTAATCGAATGACACAAATGAACTTATTGGATGCCCAAGATTGGGTAAAATCCCTAATTGGACAAGAATAAGCCTAGGGAGGACGAAAATGACCTAAATGTTGATCCAATGACACAAATGAACATATTGGATGCACAAGATTGGTTAAAAATCCTAATTGGACAAGAATAAGCCTAGGGAGGATGAAAATGATCTAAATGTTAATCGAATGACACAAATGAACTTATTGGATGCCCAAGATTGGGTAAAATCCCTAATTGGACAAGAATAAGCCTAGGGAGGATGAAAATGATCTAAATGTTAATCGAATGACACAAATGAACTTATTGGATGCCCAAGATTGGGTAAAATCCCTAATTGGACAAGAATAAGCCTAGGGAGGATGAAAATGATCTAAATGTTAATCGAATGACACAAATGAACTTATTGGATGCCCAAGATTGGGTAAAATCCCTAATTGGACAAGAATAAGCCTAGGGAGGATGAAAATGATCTAAATGTTAATCGAATGACACAAATGAACTTATTGGATGCCCAAGATTGGGTAAAATCCCTAATTGGACAAGAATAAGCCTAGGGAGGATGAAAATGATCTAAATGTTAATCGAATGACACAAATGAACTTATTGGATGCCCAAGATTGGGTAAAATCCCTAATTGGACAAGAATAAGCCTAGGGAGGATGAAAATGATCTAAATGTTAATCGAATGACACAAATGAACTTATTGGATGCCCAAGATTGGGTAAAATCCCTAATTGGACAAGAATAAGCCTAGGGAGGATGAAAATGATCTAAATGTTAATCGAATGACACAAATGAACTTATTGGATGCCCAAGATTGGGTAAAATCCCTAATTGGACAAGAATAAGCCTAGGGAGGATGAAAATGATCTAAATGTTAATCGAATGACACAAATGAACTTATTGGATGCCCAAGATTGGGTAAAATCCCTAATTGGACAAGAATAAGCCTAGGGAGGATGAAAATGATCTAAATGTTAATCGAATGACACAAATGAACTTATTGGATGCCCAAGATTGGGTAAAATCCCTAATTGGACAAGAATAAGCCTAGGGAGGATGAAAATGATCTAAATGTTAATCGAATGACACAAATGAACTTATTGGATGCCCAAGATTGGGTAAAATCCCTAATTGGACAAGAATAAGCCTAGGGAGGATGAAAATGATCTAAATGTTAATCGAATGACACAAATGAACTTATTGGATGCCCAAGATTGGGTAAAATCCCTAATTGGACAAGAATAAGCCTAGGGAGGATGAAAATGATCTAAATGTTAATCGAATGACACAAATGAACTTATTGGATGCCCAAGATTGGGTAAAATCCCTAATTGGACAAGAATAAGCCTAGGGAGGATGAAAATGATCTAAATGTTAATCGAATGACACAAATGAACTTATTGGATGCCCAAGATTGGGTAAAATCCCTAATTGGACAAGAATAAGCCTAGGGAGGATGAAAATGATCTAAATGTTAATCGAATGACACAAATGAACTTATTGGATGCCCAAGATTGGGTAAAATCCCTAATTGGACAAGAATAAGCCTAGGGAGGATGAAAATGATCTAAATGTTAATCGAATGACACAAATGAACTTATTGGATGCCCAAGATTGGGTAAAATCCCTAATTGGACAAGAATAAGCCTAGGGAGGATGAAAATGATCTAAATGTTAATCGAATGACACAAATGAACTTATTGGATGCCCAAGATTGGGTAAAATCCCTAATTGGACAAGAATAAGCCTAGGGAGGATGAAAATGATCTAAATGTTAATCGAATGACACAAATGAACTTATTGGATGCCCAAGATTGGGTAAAATCCCTAATTGGACAAGAATAAGCCTAGGGAGGATGAAAATGATCTAAATGTTAATCGAATGACACAAATGAACTTATTGGATGCCCAAGATTGGGTAAAATCCCTAATTGGACAAGAATAAGCCTAGGGAGGATGAAAATGATCTAAATGTTAATCGAATGACACAAATGAACTTATTGGATGCCCAAGATTGGGTAAAATCCCTAATTGGACAAGAATAAGCCTAGGGAGGATGAAAATGATCTAAATGTTAATCGAATGACACAAATGAACTTATTGGATGCCCAAGATTGGGTAAAATCCCTAATTGGACAAGAATAAGCCTAGGGAGGATGAAAATGATCTAAATGTTAATCGAATGACACAAATGAACTTATTGGATGCACAAGATTGGTTAAAAACCCTAATTGGACAAGTATAAGCCTATGGAGGACGAAAATGACCTAAATGTTATTCCAATGACACAATTGAACATATTGGATGCACAAGATTGGTTAAATATCCTAATTGGACAAGAATAAGCCTAGGGAGGACGAAAATGACCTAATTGTTCATTCAATGACACAAATGAACTTATTGGATGCACAAGATTGGTTAAAAACCCTAATTGGACAAGAATAAGCCTAGGGAGGATGAAAATGACCTAAATGATAATCCAATGACACAGATAAACTTATTGGATGCAGAACATAAGTTAAAAACCCTAATTGGACTAGAATAAGCCTATGGAGAACCAAAATGACCTAAATACTCATCCCATGACACAAACACAACTATTGGATGCACAAGATTGGTTAAAAACCCTAATTGGACAAGAATAAGCCTAGGGAGGACGAAAATGACCTAAATGATAATCCAATGACACAGATAAACTTATTGGATGCAGAACATAAGTTAAAAACCCTAATTCAAATAGAATAAGCCTGCATAGGACGAAAATGACCTAAATGTTCATCCAATGACACAAACATATCTATTGGATGCACAAGATTGGTTAAAAACCCTAATTGGGCTAGAATAAACCTAGGGAGGACGAAAATGACTTAAATGTTCATCCAATGACACAAACACGGCTATTGGATGCAAAGGATTGTTTAAAAACCCTAATTGGACAAGAATAAGGCTAGGCAGGACGAAAATGAGCTAAATGTTCATCCAATGACACAAACACACATGTTGGATGCACAAGATAGGTTAAAAACCCTAATGGGACAAGAAAAAGCTTTTGGAGGACGAAAATGATCTAAATGATAATCCAATGACACAAATGAACTTATTGGATGCACAAGATTGGTTAAAAACCCTAATTGGACAAGTATAAGCCTAGGGAGGACGAAAATGACCTAAATGTTATTCCAATGACACAAATGAACATATTGGATGCACAAGATTGGTTAGAAATCCTAATTGGACAAGAATAAGCCTAGGGATGACGAAAATGACCTAATTGTTCATTCAATTGTTGGATTTTGATCCTTTGATTCCTAATTTTGACATAATTAATAATTCAACAATGTTCATACAATACATTATAAATCTAATATTTGAATTGAGCAAGATTTCAGGAACAACAATCAAATCCTACACACTTGGAACATGTTGCTTGGAACACAAGAAATCAACAAAAGTTGATTTTTGACTGAAGAAAATCGATTGGGAAATCGATTTCATAACAAGGGTGTAAGGAAACACAACTGTTTGTGTTGGTATAATCGATTGGACAATCGACTGACTGAATTAGAAATTGAAAATACATAAGTCAGTAGCACCCCAGTTTTGAGGGTAATTGATTGACAAATCGATTATACAATTCACAAAGTAAACCTGATTGAAATAAATCGATTGGGAACTCGATTGGATAAGTCACAGTGGAAACCCAGTTTTAAGGGTAATCGATTGGCAAATCGATTACTTAAAAATCACTTGCAAAATAACTTTTCCTGTGACATACAAATCGATTAGACAATCTATGTTGTAATATTTCAATCATGTTAAATTTGGTCGAAATCGATTGGTAAATCGATTGAACCAAATTCCAGGTAAGAACGTTTTCAGATAAATACATACAAATCGATTGGCACGTCGATTAGTATCAAAATAGCTGAGTCACTGACTTAAACCCAATCGATTGGCAAATCGATTGACAAAACCTTTTTGAAAACCCAGTGAACTCTGAGCGTGTGATCAAATCGATTTTAAGTATTTTTTTAGTCGATTATAAAGACTTGATAAATCGATTACGAAATCGATTGATATGTGTTTTCAGTTTGAACATAACATTTGCAATCAATTACGAAATCAATTCATATCAGTCTTAACATAATTACTGAGAAATGTTGTTTAAAGAATCGATTGGTAAATCGATTGGCTTATATAGTTTCAAGATTCAAGAAAAACAAGACACACGATAATCGATTGGCAAATCGATTAGACTGGTTTATCACTTTACGAAATCGATTGGTAAATCGATTGATTAATGTGTTTTTCAGAAACTATATAAACTGTCTTCAATCTGTCTTTCAATAACATGAATGATAATAACAATGATATCAATCTGAAATATACATTGAATATTCTTGATACACAATAACACTTGGTTATGAGATTACTTTTTCAGATCAAATTGAAAAAGAGGATTATCAACAATCAAAAAGATAGCTGCTAAACAATCTTGAAAGACAAGGATTCTCAAAAAAAGACAAGGGTTCTCATAAACAAAATCTTTGATATCCAGAATTGTGAGAAACCGCATTAACCAAGATTGAAGACTATTTTTGTTCTTCCTGTATTCTGTTTTGTAATAATTCTTTGAAACAAAAACAAAGCGAGAAAATCCAGCTAG
>NW_027333921.1:0-1016 GCF_000331145.2 Cicer arietinum
GTTCACCGTGTTCAGCGACCATAAAAGCTTGAAATATTTGTTTGATCAGAAGGAGTTGAACATAGGCAGAGACGATGGATGGAGACTCTCAAGGATTTTGATTTCACACTACAGTACCACCTTGGGAAGGCCAATGTAGTGGCTGATGCGTTGAGCAGAAGAAGTGTATCGGTGTCTTCACTAATTATGGCTAGACAACAAGAGTTGTGGGAAGCTTTTAGAGACCTACACTTGAAATGATTAAGATCTCGAGTGGATTACTTGAAGACATTGCGAATTCTCAGGATGACGTCTTAATTCAAGAGAAGAGGAATCTAATAGTACAAGGGAAGACGATTGAGTTCAAGATTGGGGCAGATAATGTTTTGCGGTGTAATGGTAGGATTTGTGTACCAGAAATTACAGCTATGCGGAAAACAATTTTGGAAGAGGCGCATAAGAGTAAGCTGAGTATTCATCCTGGGGCAACAAAGATGTATCAGGATTTGAGGCAGAATTATTGGTGGCCAGGAATGAAGAAACATGTGGCGGAATATGTATCCACTTGTCTAACTTGTCAGAAAGCGAAGGTGGAACATCAGCGACCTGCTGGAATGTTGCAACCTTTAGATATACCTGAATGGAAGTGGGACAGCATTTCCATGGATTTTATAACCGGATTACCAAAGACAAGGAGGAAGAATGATTCCATATGGGTGATAGTGGATCGACTAACTAAATCTGCTCACTTTTTGCCGGTAAGGACCACCTATAAGGTAGATCAGCTAACGGAGATCTACATTGCTGAAATTGTGAGGTTACACGGGGTACCATCGAGCATTGTATCGGACCGTGATCCGAAGTTCACATCACATTTTTGGGGAGCATTGCACGAAGCATTGGGAACGAAGCTACGTTTGAGTTCAGCTTACCATCCACAAACAGACAGGCAGACTGAAAGGACGAATTAGTCTTTGGAAGATCTGTTGAGAGCATGTGTACTAGATGATAGGGGAAGCTGGGATGAAGTACTTCCG
>NW_027333922.1:0-946 GCF_000331145.2 Cicer arietinum
GTTAAAAACCCTAATTGGACAAGCGTAAGGCTAGGGTTGACGAAAATGACCTAAATGTTAATCTAGTATCACAAATGAACATATTGGATGCACAAGATTGGTTAAAAACCCTAATTGGACAAGAATACGCCTAGGGAGGACGAAAATGACTTAAATGTTCATCCGTTGACACAAATGAACATATTGGATGCACAAGATTGGTTAAAAACCCTAATTGGACAAGAATAAGCCTAGGGAAGACGAAGATGACCAAAATGTTAATCCAATGACACAAATGAACATATTTGATTCACAAGATTGGTTAAAAACTCTAATTGGACAAGAATAAGCCTAGGGAGGACGAAAATGACCAAAATGTTAATCCAATGACATAAATGAACTTATTGGATGCACAAGATTGGTTAAAAACCCTAATTGGACAAGAATAAGCCTAGGGAGGACGAAAATGACCAAAATGTTAATCCAATGACATAAATGAACTTATTGGATGCACAAGATTGGTTAAAAACCCTAATTGGACAAGAATAAGCCTAGGGAGGACGAAAATGACCAAAATGTTAATCCAATGACATAAATGAACTTATTGGATGCACAAGATTGGTTAAAAACCCTAATTGGACAAGCGTAAGGCTAGAGTTGACGAAAATGACCTAAATGTTAATCCAGTGACACAAATGATCATATTGGATGCACAAGATTGGTTAAAATACCTAATTGGACTAGAATAAACCTAGGGAGGACGAAAATGACCTAAATGTTCATCCAATGACACAAACACACCTCTTGGATGCACAAGATTGGTTAAAATACCTAATTGGACTAGAATAAACCTATGGAGGACGAAAATGACCTAAATGTTAATCCAATGACACAAATGAACATATTGGATGCACTAGATTCGTTAAAAACCCTAATTGGACAAGAATAATTCTAGGGAGGACGAAAA
>NW_027333922.1:2490-10690 GCF_000331145.2 Cicer arietinum
AAATGTTAATCCAATGACACAAATGAACTTATTGGATGCACAAGATTGGTTAAAAACCCTAATTGGACAAGAATAAGCCTAGGGAGGACGAGAATGACCAAAATGTTAATCCAATGACACAAATGAACTTATTGGATGCACAAGATTGGTTAAAAACCCTAATTGGACAGGAATAAGCCTAGGGGGGACGAGAATGACCTAAATGTTAATCCAATGACACAAATGAACTTATTGGATGCACAAGATTGGTTAAAAACCCTAATTGGACAGGAATAAGCCTAGGTCCTAGCTAACTCTTCTAGGGATCTATTTTTCCTCTCCACTACCCCATTCTGCTGTGGTGTCCTACGGGCAGAATATATGTGGTTGATTCCATTTGATTCACAATAATTTGGAAAAAGATCATTTTGGAATTCACCTCCATGATCACTTTTTATTGAAACAATTTTCAGATCATTCTCATGTTGTACTAAAGCAGCAAACTTTTTGAAAACAGAGAATGTATCACTTTTATGAGCTAAAAAGTAAGTCCATGTGAATCTAGAATAATCGTCAACCAGCACATATCCATACAAGTTTCCACCTAAACTCTTAACTTGGGCAGGTCCAAAAAGGTCCATGTGAACTAGTTGTAAAACTCTATTTGTTCTAACCAAGTCTATAGAGGGAAATGGAGTCTTAACCAGTTTACTTTTCTCACATGCATCAAATTTTCCAAGATTCTATTTGGTATTCAGAATATAGCATATGCAACCAAATTGATGAAAGTAGGAAATGTTGGGTTTTATTCCTTGCCACAGTTTATAAGAAGTATTATTAAGAATAAACCAGATATAGATTCTATTATGAATATAACATGCAATGTTAAGTGTTTCTTCCCAAAAGTGCTAAACAACATTCATTTTGTGAATTATGGTGCGTGCCATTTCTTGAAGAGATCTATTTTTTCTTTCTACAACATTTTTTTGTTGAGGTGTTCAAGGAGACGAAAAGTTATGTAAAATTTCAATCTCTTCACATAAGTTCTTGAAAATCTTATTTTCAAATTCACCCAAATGATCATTACAAATTATCGCAATACAAAAACCTTTTTCATTTTACACTTTTTTGTAGAAGATAGTGAAAATTTTATGTGAGTCATCCTTGTGTTTAAGAAACTTTACCTATGTCTATTTGGAATAATCATTACCAATAACAAGTGCAAACTTTTTACCACTGACATATGCAGTATTTACAGAGCCCAAAAATAAATATGTAAAATTTCAAGTGGTTTAGAAGTGGCAACAACATTTTTAAAGGAAAAAAAAATGATTTTATGTGTTTCCCTTTTTTGGCATGTCTCAAAAAGAACATCTTATTCGTATTTATGTTTTGGCAAGCCTCTGACTAAATCAATTCTTTTCAATTTTGAGACAATTCTTTTCAATTTTGAGATTTGCCTCAAAATGGCATGTCCTAATCCTTTGTGCTAAATTGATTGTTCTTCATTCACAAACATAAGCCATTTTACTTCTTGTTTTTCAAAATCGGATAAATTTATTTTGTAAATGTTGTTTTTCCTTTGTATAGTAAATAGTATGGATCCATTTGTTTGACTTATTGCCTTACATGAATTTTGATCGAAGACAACACCATAACAATTATTGCTTAACTGACTTATCCTTAGTAGGTTATGCATTAGTCATTTTACAAGTAAAATATTTTTAATAAAGGGAACAAAACCATTACCTATTGTGTTGTGCCTAATGATCTTACCCTTCTAATCAACTCCAAAACCTATGAATCCTCCATTCTTGAGGGTCAAGTCGTGAGCATCCATTTTCCATGTACAATGAATGGTGTTTTTAAATCTGTTGCTAAGGATATCTTTAAGATAAGTTGTTTTATTCTTAGGTAGCATTTAGTTAGATCTTGGTTTTTTAGTTTTGAAATGTGTTTTGGCATTCCATGTTTTTTGCATATGACAAGTTCTTTTATTGTGAAGAAAGAAGGAGTAGAGGTTACGGTGATTAGAGCATGTCTCATAGACCTTCAGAAAAATAACCAATCCAGGGTGTTTATTGGAGGATGCACAAAAATTTGTCTTATTTGGAGCATTGACTTTTATTAGTGGATTGACTTTCATCAGAGAATTTATTATTAACTAGAGGCAGAAAATCACTTGTTTGTCAAGGTTATTAAATGAGACGTGTTTCAAAGCGTGTTGAGCAAACTTAAAATAAAAAAATTAGAAGCAAAGTCTTGGTGTTCGTTGATCTTAGCCCAATCATTAGAGGATACAATCTAAGATCATACAAAATCCACTTGATATGAGAATTGCACATTTAATCAGACCGTTAGTGCTTTAAATTATTCCCACAAAATGATTTTACTATCATCATAATAAGAATTTGGAATCTAGAAAAAAAATTACCAATTTCTTCGTCTTCTTCCATCTATAAGGGTTCATACTTCCTAACAAGTAGATTTGCCATAGCTTTATGTACCTATTTATTTCCATCATAGTTGAGAACTAGAGAATCAAGGATACTCTTTGTTGTTTATTTGTGGTACATTTTTTGAACTTTTTAAAGGTGAGAACATTTATCATAAAAATTCTGACTTTATGGTGCATCTTGTGTTGTTTCTTTTTATCAGTGTTGAGATCATTCTGGATATCTCAACACCAGCACCGTCTTTTAGAGATTCATATTCATCTTTAACTATGTCCCAAAGTTTAGGATCCTGTGAGATGTAGAAACTTCTAAGCCAATGTTTCCAATACTCAAATCTTTATCCATTAAACAGAGAAGGGTTGTTAACATCTCGAATCCCATAGAGAAGGGTTGTTTTCAATACTTGAATTTTTCTCCACTTGTAACTTTGTCCTCAGAGTTTGTCATAATAATAAAGATCTTTACTAAAACACGGTTAAGTGCTCAACTTTGAGATTTGGTTATGATGCCAATTGTAGAACAAGAAACACAAGAAAAGGGGTTTTAATTGTGTTTTATTTTAAAAATATTTTAACAAGATTAAAACAAAGTAATGAAAAAGGAGCAGATAAAACAGAAACGCATACCAATACAACTAATTTATTCGTGTTCACCACCTACACAATAGCTACGTCCAATCCCTTCAAACTAAAGGATTTAATCCACTAATTCACCAACTAAATCAAATTTCCATTGAACACCTACTAGTCAAATTGACTGTTTTCAAGTATTTTTAATCATTTAGCTTAGTAAAGTCAAGTTGTTGAGGAATGCAACTACTACTAGGCTAGGTTACAAAAGAATAAGTTAAAGGGTTTTTCAAATACTCTAACAAAAAGGTGTTTACAATGTTGTATTCTCAAAAATTGTTTCTCATCACTTAGACCAAAATAAATGATAAATAGCAAGAGTGAAGAGACGACTGTATTGTGCTTATTGTAGTGTATTTTGTTGTTATTCAATGAGAGTTGCATGTCCTTTTATAGATAACTTTAGGGTTTCTATCAATTGCGTTGATTGCAAGAAATCAACATGTATCATGAGGTTCTGTATAAAATCTCCAGATACTGTTTTGCCAATAAACCTTATCCAGAAATAGTCCTTGTAATTGATTCTCCTTATCTTGATATAAATAGAGTATTGTCACAATTTCTGGCTTGATGCCTTCTTCATTCTTTCTCCACTATAAATAGTACATGTATTAAGAATCATGGTTGAGCCAAGAAAGAGAAAAATAATTAAAGAAAAAAATAAACTTGAAATAATTATTTGATGAATTGTTGTTACAATTAGAGTATGATGCACTTTTATATAGTGCAATTAATGTAACTAAATAACAACTTACACATAACTATAAGTAATTTTAACTACCTCTAACAGTCTCCCACAAGTTGGAAGTATGTAACAATATTTCCAACTTGGAAAGAACAATACAAGAAAAAGAAAAATACAATGAAACTAATGAAAGAAAATTACAAGAAAAAGAATATAAGCCATAATTACATCGGCTAAACTATAAAATTCATGTAGAAAGTGGTAGCAGTTGAGGTGCATAACTCTCGTTGAAGTCTTCGGCCTACTTTGGTCTAACTTGAAAATCTTCCGGTGTCTCTACGACACTCACTCCAATATAAAATCAAGAATTCCAAACTTGAATCTTCAAATGTCAAATGTGACCAACAAAACTTAACCATAATATGATGGAAGCACAAAGAGAATGAGAAATGTCTAATACCATAGGGTAAAAGAACAAAGAAATGATAATTGCTTTACTACCATATGGTAGAAGCACAAAGAGAAAGCGAACAATGGCTAAAAAGAATGAAATTATAGTGAAATATATCACTAAAATATTTTCAATCTTAAATCTACAAATATTATACAATCAAATTGAAAAAAAGAATGAAGAATCACAAATTTTGATTCAAAATAAGGAAGAAAAGATAAAGAAAATTTAGAAAAAGAATATAACGGAATAATTATTATCGCTCTAATACCATATTAAGAATCATGGTTGAGCCCAAAAAAGAGGAAAAGTAATTAAAGAGAAAAATAAACTTGAAATGATTATTTGATGAATTGTTGTTACAATTAGAGTATGATGCACTTTTATATAGTGCAATTAATGTAACTAACCTAACAACTTACACATAACCATAAGTAATTTTAACCACCTCTAACAACATGAGCAATTATAGACATTTAAAATTCATAATAACAAAATATTGTATTGTCCAATTTTGCTAGCCTAAATTAGGGAAACTAAATATATACAATTAATCCTTGATTAACACCCCCTCTAACTAATACGACGGGTCAAGTAGCATCAATTTGCTAACAAGAAACTCATGGCACAGGCGCGGAATTTCCTATCTCCAACCTCGGCAATTGAGTGTTTACAAGTAGCATCAATTTTGCTTTTCCATGAAATCAACAAAGAACCAAGAAACATGCACCAATCAAGAGTTCCAAGACACCCAATCAAATTAATATCAGTGTAAGAAATCAATGTACTAGTTTGTCCCAATAGGAAAGAAAAGACCTCTTTGAGAGGTACTTTTCAAATAGTGAATTATACGACAAACTGCTGCTAAGTGAAGATGACAAGAAAAATAAATGAATTGACTTACCTATTAGACAACAAATGGTTTATAGGTCGAATAATGATCAAGTAATTAAAACTATTTAGGAACTTCGGATACTTACAAAATCAATCAAAAAGTCATCACATGATATTTAAAATTAATTTCAAGAGGGATATCTACCGATTTAGCAGATTGGAGGTCATCCAAAGACTACCACATAGTTTTGCTATTGGAGAGATATACCCTTGGAGATATAAAAAAGTTGACCCTTAGAGATTATGTTACGGGTCATTTTCAATAATATGAAGTCCAAACCTAGCCCATGCAAATTAGACATGGTTTGCGAATAAAAAAAGCCCATTATCCAAAATTTTGCTTATAAATTGATCCCCAAAGCTTTCAATTAAACACGACACAACCCTAATATTTTTTGACCCGCAAATGCTTCTTCTCTCGCTCTCTCTTCAAATAAGATTATGATTTAATTTTCTAACTATCAGTATTCATTTTCATATGTTTATCAAATTATAATACATGTAATTTTTGCATTTTGTTGGTGTGTTTTTTAACCATGTGTCTTATTCATGAAATATATATGATGTTGAGTGATGAAAAAAAAATCAATCGGATTCCCATTGATATTTTTATACGTGAGATTAACCAGCTACTTCTGACAACATCATATTAACTTTTATTTTTGTTTGTTTGGAAAATTTTCTATTTATCATTTCATCTAAGTTTAAAGTTGGCTGCTGATTCATTCAAAGTAATGAAGATTTCTCCTTCCACACCTTTACATTCCCAGAAGTTCTCTAAAATCTAATTTTTATTTTAACTCTTTTTAATTTAATCATTCCAGAAGTAACTTATCTAGATTGACAATTGTAGAGATGAAAATACCAACTTGAAATTTTGACACTCTGAATTAGCTTAATGTTATAAAAAAACATTCAATTTTGATTTTATATTTTTAGATTGATCATTCTGATTATGAAAAATTACATGTATGTATATATAGATTTGTTAATTGGATGAAAATTAAAATTTAAAAAAATATTTGAAAATTGTGGGACTTTTGAGGATGTAAGGCGGCGGGAAGAGAAACTTCCTACGTGATATTTTTTATGGGCCCCAGCCCAGATAATCAATGTTGAAATAGAAATGTACCTCTCACCCCTCAATCATAAGGAAAATATCATATTGCCCCTAGTTTCATCTATAAAAATCTTAAAAAAATTTCACTTTTCCTTCCTTCGAAACTATGAAATATTCGAACCTGAGACCCTACCAAAACTTCGAATCTTTAAAACTTCCGAAATCAAAAAGTAAGACAATATTCGAAGATTTCAAACATTCGAAACATATTTTTACCAGTTTTTCGAAAGTTTCCATGATGATCAAAGTTTTGAGGTACAATTTTTCCAGAAATAATCAAACTTTCAAAACTTTCGTTCAACATGAAACTTTCAAAATACAAAACTTTCGAAACTTTCATTCAACATGAAAGTTTCGAAATACAAACTTTTGAAAGTTTCGAACAATGCGAAAGTTTTGGAATGCAAAACCTTCATACATTATGGAAGTTCCGAAAAATCAGGGTTCGAAAGTTTGGCATGCATGGAAAGTTTCGAAGGTGTTTCGAAAGTTTCGTATTCAATGAAACTTCCGAAATATGTTTCGAAAGTTTGACACTATTGAAAGTTCCGAAATGCTTTTCTAGTTTTCTTGAAGTATTTTTCTATTTTTTTTAATATTGATATATTGATATATTGCAGTGCCTAGAATGAGAGGTGCGTTTGACCAAATTATTCACAACTTGATAGACGATAGAGGTGATGGTGCAGAAAGAATTCCACCAACAACATCAAACATACGACGCAACGAAGCAAATCGTCCAATTAGGCAGCGTCGTCGAAGACAAGAGGCCCAGGATGATGACGTTGAGCCTACTGAGCATGCACATATGGAGGAGGATGTCCTTGAGCCTCCACAGATGGAGCGGGCCGCAAGGAACAGTATGTTGCACATGCTGCCGATACTGATGATATTCATGATGCTTCTGCACATGTTGATGATTCTGATGATGCTGCTGATATTGATGAGCGGGATCAGCAGATCGGATTTCCCGGAGGACCGATGGTGACACGTGTGTTGACACAATATGAGCATCATGTGGCTCGGAGGCTATGGGAAGGAGAGGTATATGTTAATTAATTTTTAATTATATTTAATTATTTTATTTATTTATGTTTAAGTTTATTTAATTAATTGTATATTTATATATATGTTTAAGTTTATTTAATTTAAATTACATGTTTATTTAAGTGTTTATATTAATTGTTTATTTAAGTTTATTTAATTAATTAATTGTTCTGTAATTACTCGCAGGATCGTGGATCATTAAAAGTTATTACTCACGGATTGAAGCTGAAGAAGTTTACCGAAGTTCCTGTGTCAGATCCTGTAGAGCATTGGATTCAGGAATCTGGGTTGATGCATCTATCTTCAGGCTACCTCAGTATGGCTGATGCTGGTATGATATCCGCATTTATTGAAAGATCGCACAGAGAGACCAGCTCATTTCATTTGCCATTTGGAGAGATGACTATCACTTTAGACGACGTCGCGAATCTCCTTCACATCTCACCACATGGTAAATTTATTATGCACCTGTGAATATGAACACTAATAATGTTGCAAGAGCTACACATGAGTACTTAGGTGCAACATGGAAGGAAGCATGTGCTGAGATTAGTTATAATAAATGTGCCCAATATAGATTGCAATGGTTGCGTGATTTATATAGTCGTCTCATTCAAACTAACCAGTTTGAGTGTACGGCTAGAACGTATCTGTTGCATTTAGTTGGTTGCACGATTTTCGCCGATAAAACACACATACGCGTGTTGAGGCGAAATACATTACTTTTTTTTATTGATTTACATCGTTGTCGGGACTACTCGTGGACTTCCGCGGCATTGGTTTTCCTTTATGAAAATCTGAGAGATGGAGCTGTCAACGACACTCGATAATTGGGAGGTTACATGACCCTACTACAGGTATATCATTTATATTAAGTTGTGTCATTGGATGAACATTTAGGTGATTTTCGTCCTCACTAGACTTATTCTTGTCTAATTA